>NC_091482.1:38400973-38594164 GCF_036971445.1 Narcine bancroftii
TCCCCTGGTCCACATTTGAAATCTATATTAATCCCTACCTTACTATGATCGTACCCTATATCTATGTCCCGTCTACATTCTAAAGTAAAATAATGGCCATCTATGCTGCCCCTATTCCAGGAGGACTTAATACATTTTGAATACTTTAGTGATGTCTCAGAATTTGGGAGGTAACAATTAAACTGTACAATAAATAATAAAAACAACATTACAAGACTTTTTCCCGGCGTAGTGTAACTTTCAAATCAGGATGAAGGACTGCACGCCAGGTGGAGGGTGGATTTTCAAGATCTGTAGTCTGTGGTTCAGCAGCTCGTTTGATTCGTTGGATGTGGCTCCAACCCTTTTCTTTCATTCGTACAGCGGTGTCTGTAAACAAAAGTACACAGTAGGGGCCATCCCAGACAGGTTTTAGTTGTGTATCTTGCCAAGCTTTAACAAATACCCAATCACCAGGTTTAATAGAATGAATTGGATACTCCAGGGGGGGGGGAGTTTGAGCTAGTATACCCTTCTGTTTTAAATCAAGGAGCGAAGCAGACAGTTCCTGTAAATATTTAGAGATATATTGGTCATTAGCCTCAGGGATGGGAGTATCAGTGTGGAATTCCATGTAAGGAAGACCAAACATCATCTCATATGGTGAGACAGCAAGGTCTTTACGAGGAGCTGTGCGAATCCTGATTAAAGCTAAGGGTAAGCATTTAATCCAGGAGAGGCCAGTTTCCTCATGAAGTCGAGTGAGCAGATATTTCAAAGTCTGATTCATTCGCTCAACCCGGCCCGAACTTTGGGGGTGCCATGGGGTAAGGAGCTGCCAGTCAATGCCCAATCTTTTACAAACCCCCTGGAGTACCCGAGAAGTAAAGTGTGTACCACGATCCGAGTCAACGGTCTGGATCATCCCATACCATGGAATCACAGAATCCAGCAGTACTCTGATAACGGTGCTAGCACGATCATTCAGGGTCGGGAAAGCCTCAACCCATCGCGTGAAATGATCTACCATCACCAACAGGTACTTGTAAACACCTATCTTAGGTAACTCTGTGAAATCCACTTGTATCCGTTGGAAAGGGCGTACAGCGATATCGCGACCGCCAGGCATTACCTGGCGCATGACATTCTTATTAATTTTCTGACAAATTGGGCACCCCTGAGTACTCTGCTTGGCTATAGTGTATACGCCCGAACAATGAAAGGAGCATACAAAAGTGTCGACGTGTGCCTGGGCTCCCCAGTGTGTCTGTTGGTGGAGCTGATCAAACATTTACAGTGCCAATGCTTTGTTCAGCACTTGGCGTCCTTCGGCTGTCCACCACAACCCATCACTAGTTTGACGCATCCCCTGATCCCTCATATCAACCTCCTCTTCTCATAAAAAGATGTGAGTCTTTTTAAGCTCCTGTGGGATGGGGAGTAACAGCTGCATGTCCACTTTCGCAGTGAGTGCTGCCTGTTTAGCAGCTGCATCTGCCTGTCTGTTGCCCTGTGCATCAGGGCTGTCACCAGTTTGATGGCCTCGTACATGGACCACAGCTATTTCCTCAGGTAACGTCAGAGCCTCCAAGGATTGGACAATTAGATTTTCATGCATAAATTTCTGTCCTTTTCCCATTATCATTCCCCGTTCCTTCCAGATTTTCCCAAAGGTGTGCACTACACCAAAAGCGTATTTTGAATCTGTGTAGATTGTGCCCACCTTATTTTCCAGACCTTGGAGAGCTCGACAGAGGGCATATAATTCGCAAGACTGGGCTGACCAGTGACTGGGAAGGCGACCGGCATCAATAACTACCCCCTCATTCCCATCCACTATACTATATCCGCTATAGCGAGTGCCATCAATACAGCAGGAAGAGCCATCAATAAACCACCGTTCTCCCTCCTGTAAAGGCTCATCACTCAAATCTTCTCTAATCTTAGTCTGCAGGTCTATCACTTCCAAACATATATGCTCTAACTTATTGATTGTGTTGGGAGAGGTTGGAGAGACTAAAAAGGCTGCTGGATTATGTTCTCTACTTGTAGTCAGAGTTAGATCATCTCTATCCATCAAGATCGCTTTGTATTTCAAAATTCTAGAATCTGTAAGCCACCTACCAGCACGCTGTAACAGAATATTGCGAATGGTGTGAGGAGTGTGTACTATTATTGGGGCACCAAATGTAATTTTTCGCGCTTCTTCAACTAAAATAGCAGTGGCTGCGATAACTTGAACACATTCTGGCCAACCACGACAAACAGGATCCAAAACTTTTGAGAGAAAAGCAACTGGCTGCCTGCAGCCTGCCCTTTCTTGTGTTAAAACACTGGTTGCTACATCCCCTTTCGCGTTAGTATAAAGGTCAAAAGACTTATTAAGGTTGGGTAAAGCCAACACTGGGGCACTAATAAGGCGCTGTTTCACCAAGTTAAAATTATTAATCTCTTCTTCCGTCCAAACTAGCGCTTCGCCCCCTAGAATCGCGAGTTTATCGTAAAGGAATCGAACTAGATTAGAATAATTTTCTATCCAAATTCTACAGTATCCCACTAGACCAAGGAATTTCCTGAGTTCTTGGGCATTCTTAGGAGGTGGGATCTGTAGAATACCTTGTATCCTTTTTGGACTGATCTTTCTGGTTCCCTGACTTACCAAATGACCCAGGTATTTAACCTCTGATTGTACGAATTGTAATTTGGATTCACTCACCCTGAGACCCTTCTTTTCGAGAAAATTCAAAAGTGCAATGGTATATAGTTTAGCTGATTCATACGTTCTTCCCATAATTAATAAATCGTCTACATATTGAATTAACTGACAACTCTCTTTCCGAGGAGCCTCCTCTAATATTTGTTCTAGGACCTGGCCAAATAAGTTTGGTGATTCCGTAAAGCCCTGAGGGAGTACAGTCCACCTGTATTGATTTTTACGTCCTGTAAAAGGATTCTCCCATTCAAAAGCAAACATATCTCTGCTCTCTGTTGCTAACGGGCAGGTCCAGAAAGCATCCTTGAGATCAATCACACTAAACCATTTACTATGGGGATCGATTTTACCCATTATTGTGTATGGATTAGGTACGACAGGGTGACGGGTGAGAATAATTTTGTTTAGTTCCCTCAAGTCCTGTACTAATCTATAGGTACCATCTGGTTTTTGGATGGGTAAGATTGGGGTATTAAAAGGTGACATACAAGGTTCTAGAATGCCATCTTTCACCAATTGGTCAATTACTGGCTGCAGCCCCTTTCGGCCAGCCATTGGAATGGGATACTGCTTTCGCCTAATAATCTGCTCAGGATCTTTTAAGGTAACTCATAGGGGAGGGATATCTAACACTCCTCTATTGCCTCTTCCTGCCCATACTCCAGGATTTATGAGTTCCCGATCCTCCTCACTTAATACATATAGTTGAACCCCAATACCTGATTCTTGTGGTCTGGTGCCGATAGCCAATTGATCTTGTAAATCCCGTCCCAGCAAACAAACTCCAGCTTGGGGAACTAGTAAGAGATCCTCCGTTATAACTTTTTCTCCCATCTGTATCCTAACATCTCTTAATACAGGGACCGGGAAATCTCTTCCCCCTACCCCTGAAATCATTACTGTCCCTTCTATCCTCACACCCTCGGGTGGGTGTAATATACTAGACCGGGCTGCCCCGGAATCTACTAAGAATATCATCCTATCACTGTGGGGTCCTATGCTTAAATTTACCAGTGGTTCTCTGTGCAGCCCCACAGTGTGTATTGACTGAGAACCGTGACTCCCCTATTAATAGTCTGTTTCCATCAGGGCATACGATCGCATCTCCCTGGCTTGCATGGGGCACTCTCTCTTGAAGTGTCCCTCCTTGTTACAATAGTAGCAGGCCATTGTTCCCACTTCCCAATTCCTAGTTGGGTCTCCCCGGGGTCCCGGGAATGGTCGGTGTCCCCGGAATCCTCCTCTACTCCTGGACCCTATTTCCCCACCCCTGGCTCTCCTCCCAATGCCCAGGAGCTGGCATAAAGTCCCTACCTTTTCCTTGCTGTCCCTCCACAGCTCCCTTAAATGCCTGCATTAAAATCTTAGCCTTTCCCTTCTGCTTATCCTCAGATCTCTGTACAAAGGCTTTTTGCGCAATTTGTAGAAGCTGGGTTATTCTCTGCTCATGCCAATTCTCAGTTTTCTGTAATTTCCTCTTTATGTCTGGGGCTGAATTTGTAACGAAACTCATTAATACTAATTGTTCCCCTGCTGGGGATTCTATATCCAGATCCCCATATTGCTGTATCGCCGTACGCAATCTATTCAAAAATGCCGAGGGGGTCTCCTCGGGTCCCTGAGGAACTTTGAATGCCTTTTTAAAGTTCTGTCCCTTCGGAACAGATTCCCTGATTCCTTTAATCAGATTAACCCTATACTCTTCCATTAATACCCGACCATCATTGGTATTTTTATCCCAATTAGGACTAGCCAAGGGGAATTTAGCTTCTCCAGGTACCGCATCTGGTCCCTCTTGGTGATCCCGATCCCAGACTCTAATCCCTGCCTGGCGAATCATTCCCCACTCATCCAGGGTAAACAGAGTCCTAAATATAGCCGTTAATTCATCCCATGTATATATATTCGGTCCCAACAATTGATCCAATTGTTCAGCGCATCCCTGGGGTTCCTCTATCAGGGAAATCATTTCCCTCTTAAAATTACACACCTCCGCACTGGTCAAGGGCACATTTACAAAACCGAAACCCCCTCCCATGGGAACCTCCCGCAGGGGTCTCATCCAGCTAACTTCTAGCTTATTATTTCTGAAATCCTGCTCTTCAGAAACTGATTCACAGTATCCTGCCCTTTCTTCTAGTAGGTTCTCACTCTGCTCAAAACTAACCTTGCCTCTGTCTCTCGTCGACCGTGGAGGCAATCTAATACTTTGGGAACGGGTTAACATGCCAACCCTATTCTCTTCTCCTTTCGTTAGATGCGGGGGAGGAGGGGAAGGTGCGGAAGGGTAGAGCACAGGTGGGGGAGGGGGAGATAGGAGCTGGTAAAGGAGGGGCATAGGGTGGAGGAAGGGAATGTAACACATCCCAACCTTGCGTTTCAGGTACAAGGGGTTCCTCATCCCTCTTGTCCTCACTTCTCTTTTCGTTCAGGACCAGTTGGTCAACCGATCCCCTGAGCCAGCAGGCGGCATATTCCCTGCTTTCAATGTTATCCCTTTGATTCTTATACAGCCAGATGTTCAGTTCCTGACACATCCAGTCATCCTCGGATCCGAGCCTCGGCCAATATACCGAGCTCCCTTTAATAGGGCTTTTAACCCATTCCAGACAACAGTACTTAATCATGATAAGTTTGTCTTTTCCCCGGGTTCTCCCCGAACCCCACTCAGATAATATTACTCCTAACGGACTCTGTCTGGTTATTTGATCATCCAATCCTTCACTAGGATTCTCTTTCTTACTGCCCATACCTCCCATACTGACAGGTATAAAAATTTATCTTACCAGATCCAGTAGCTACTCTTCTCACGCTTCCTTAACGTTCTCCCGTCGTTTGTTCTCAATGCCTCTTCTCGGATATCACTTGCTTCTTCCACTGACCAGCCACCCGTCGTCCGTGAGTCCAGCTGAATCAGCTGGGGTGCACCTACTCTCGTCGTCGGGCACTCTGTCAGTGGAGGGAGTATGTTCCCGGACGAGCCCCCATTTGTTAGAAATAGAAGTACCTTAACAGAAATTGAGAACAAAGAACATTTATTATAACAACAATGCAAAGTTGGGTGCTTCCCCTTACACTGGGAATACACACACACACTGGGGCTCACCCAACTTTTATACAGTGAATTTCAGTATAGGAATACCCTCCCCCTTACATTCTTCTGCCTCCTGGATAGGTTTGGCATTAGGCAATCCTACCTGCCTACATGCTGTTTCTGTGACTTGGAGGACCAGGGGGTATCCTGTCGGTGTCCCTTCATGTTATTATTCTCATTGTCCTTATTCACAACCCTGCCCTTGTCCCCATTCACACCTTTCCGACTCTCAGAGCTACAGTCTCTTCATATGCAGAGTTCGCTAATCCTGTCTAGGGTTTACTAATTTAATATGTATAACTTGGTACATCCATGTAAGGCTTATTAATTAAATATGTAGAACTTGGCACTTCTGTCTAGGGCTAGAAGACCCTTATCTCACCCAGACTACCTACTTCCTACATTCTATTATTCCTTGCCTCTCCTTATCTTATTCAGACGGTGGGCTCACTGATCCTGTCGAAAGGACTAGAAGGTTCTTATCTTACATAGGCTGACCTGTTCATACTGGTTTAATCCATCACTCCATGTGTCTGTACTAGTTTCCCCATCTTTCATATTTTCATGTCAAGTTTACTCATCTCTCACAGGATTTAGAAAAGGTAGACGGAAAGGCAGAGAGATACAGTCAAACAGAAAGAGAGAGAGAGAGGTGGAGAGAAGGGAGAGAGGAGAGGGGGAGAAACTGGGGGGGGGGAAGAGGTGGGCAGAGAAAGGGGATATAGAGAGGGGGGATGGGAGTGGATGAAACGACCTCTCTGAGACTGTCCACTCCTGCCCGAACACTCTCTTTTTCTCCAGCTCTCCACCCCTTCTCTCTCTATTCAGTCACCCATTCCCTATCTCTTCCACCCTCCCAGTGTATCCTCCTGTGATCTCTGATTTGATGACGTGATCCCCGCCCCTTCTTTTCTCCTCCTCCCTTGCCGCATTGCTGTCTCATGTGCTGCTTCCTCCCTCCTCTCCTCCCTTGCACAGGCCTCCTTTCCTCTCCTCTCCCATGCCCCTTCCTCCATCTTCCCTATCCCCCTCCTCTAACACTACCCCTTCCTCCTTCATCTTCTCTCCTTGTCCCTTCCTTTGTCCACTTCTCCGCTGCCCCTTCCTCCCTCATCTCTTCTCCTCCCCTGTTTCTTTCTAACGCCTTTCCTCCTCCCCTGCACTTTCTTTCCTCCTCTCCTGACTATTCTCTCTCTCTCTCTCTCTCCATTCCTGTTCCCTCCTTCCTCCATCCCTCTTTACTCTCCTGTCCTATCTCTCTCTCTCAATAGCCGCTTTCAGGTGGCCAGAATACCCCAACATAAAGCCGCCTATAATATCCGAATGCGGCTGTTGGGAGGCCACCTGAAAGCGGAGAGCCCTGACCTGAGGAGTACTTACCCAACTCTCCTCTGTGAGGTGTATTCTCTGCTTCTGAGCGCTCCCCTTAGGCTCCCGAAAACAGGAGTCAGCATTTGCTCCATGGCATCCCTCCCCGCGGTGGACATTTCAGGTGCCAGAACAGCGCCTTCAGCACTGCCACCTGAATGTCACTTCGCACACACCCACAGGGGGCTCCGGAGCCACATTCTCCCAGCTATTCCACCTGAAAGTGGCTAATCTCTCTCCCTCACTCTTCCTATTTTTCTCTCTCCGTCCCTCCTATCCTTCCCGGCCCTTCCTCCCTTCTCCCCTTCCTTCCTTCCTTCTCTACTCTCCCTACCCCCTGTGACTCTCATGAAGATAACATTTCTCAGCCTCCACCTCTGACCCCCAAGGGTCACTGGATCATACACTTCTGCTCTCCCCTCCCCCCCATAAGTCTACAGTCACTTCCTTGCTCTTGGAGAAAATTAGTACCTGTACGATGTTTCTTTTGGTACATCAATCAGCAAGTTTTCAATCTTCCTCCTCTCCCATTTTTATGCACATTACTACCATGTCAGCAAATTCGTAACTGGCGTAGTTGTACAGAGACACACAGTCAGATATGTTCAGTGAGTAGAGCAGGTGAAGAATGCAGCTTTGTTGTGCTGCGGTACTGATGGAGATTATAGAGATGTTCTCAACAATCCTCACATATTGTGGCCTGGAGGTGATGGTATCCAGGATCCATCCCCAGTTTTGAAGTTTGTTGTGAGTACAATCCATTTCTGTATGATCACAGAGCCATCATATGAAAATGCTTTCACTTTGGGAATCATTCTTGTTAATGCTCTGGTCCCTCTCCAACTCCACACTTTCCTTACATCAGGAGGCCAAAATTCCCCTCAATGTTCCAAGTGTGCTCTTATAAAGCAACAACATCACATTCTTGCTTTTATGTTCTATCCTGCTCAAAATGAAATGAATGCCAGAAATCCATTTGCCATCCTCACCACAAAGGAGATTAGTTAGAATCGTAGAACACCACAGCACAGAAACAGGGCTTTCAGCTATTCTAGTCAGTGCCAAACCATTATTCTGTGCTCCTTACATTCAGTCCATATTACTCAATACCCTCCCATCCACGCATCTGTCCATGTTTTCTCCAATGTTAAAATGGAGGCCACATTCACGTCAGATGGAAGCTCTTTCCACACTCCCACCACTCTGTGTGAAGAAGCTGCCCCTAATATTCCCCTTCAATTTTTCCCCTTTCACTCTTATCACACCCTCTGGTTTGTATCTCACTCAACCTCAGTGGAAAAAAAGCCTGTTTGCATTTATTCTGTTGGTACCCCTCATCATTTTGTATTCATCTATCAAATCTATCCTCATTCTTCTATGCTCCATGGAATAAATCAGAAGCAGAGTTTTTTGTCACGAACATGTCACAAATTCATTGTATTGCCACATCATCCCAGAGCAAAAATTCATATAAGCTACCTTTCAACAAGAAATAACAAAACAGTGCTCGAAAATTAAGGCAGTTTCTTTGGTTCATTGATCATTCAGGAATCTGATGGCAGCGGGGAAGAAGCTGCCCTTGAGCTGCTGAGTGCTCATCTTTAGGCTCCTGTACTTTTTCCCCCTATGGTAGCAAAGTGAAGAGGGCATAGCCTGGGTGGTGGGGGTCTTTGAGGATAGAGGCTGCTTTTAAAAACACTGCCTCTTATAGATGCACTTGATGAAGTGAAGACTGGTGTCCATAATGTCGCCATCCTAATTATCAATCTTCTAGAGTATTTTCTTGTCCTGATAGTTGGAACCACCATCCCAGGCAATGATACAACCAGCCTGTATAAGATTTTGAGAGTCTTCGGTGACATACAAATCTCCTCAAGTATAGCATCAAGAAGGAGGCTCCAGGACAGATCCTCAGAGATGTTTACACACAGGAATTTTAAGTTTTTGACCCTCTTTACTACTGAGCCCTCGATGAGGGCTGGATCATATTCCCCTGACTTCCTCTTGAAGACCTTGGTTTTGCTGTTGTCATGACACCATTCAATGAACTGATCTCTCTCCCTCCTGTCCACTTCCTAATTGTCGTTCGTGATTCTGCCGACAACTGTGGTGTCATCAGCAAACTTGTAGAATTCATTCAAATTGTGCCTGGATAAACAGTCATGGGTGCATAATAAGTAGACCAGTGGGCAATGCATGCTTCCTTGAAGTGCACCTGTGTTGATAATCAGTGAGGAAGAATATTTTTTTCAGTTCATACTGATGAGGAAGTCAAGGAGCTAGTTGCAGGGGGGAGGGGGGAGGTGTGAAAAGGCCCAGAGTTTAAAGATTCTTTGAGCACTGAGGTGTTGAAGGCTGAGTTGTAGTTGATGAAGAGCAGCCATTTGTATGAGTTGCTGACCTGTTTAACCTTTCTCTGTAACTCGGTTCCTGAAGTCGAGAGGTTGTGTTTATTAAATTGAAGGGATTAAAGGCAGATAAATTCCCAGGGATGGATAGTTTGCATCCCAGAGTGCTTACGGAAGTAGCTGAAAAAATAGTGGATGCACCAGTGATAATTTTTCACTACTCTTTAGATTCTGGATTAGTTCCCGAGGATTGGAGAGTGGCTAACGTAACCCCACATTTTAAGAAGGGAGGGAGAGAGAAAACGGGAAATTCTAGACCAGTTAGCCTGACAGAGGTAGTGGGGAAAATGTTGGAGTCAGTTATTAAAGATGCGATTGCAGCATGTTTGGAAAGTAGTGATATCATCGGACAGGGTCAACATGGTTTTGGGAAGGGAAAAGTCATGTCTGATGAATCTTATAGAGTTTTTTGAGGATGTAACCAGTAGAGTGGATAAGGGAGAACTAGTGGATGTGGTATATCTGAACTTTTGATAAGATCCTGTGCAGGAGATTAGTGTACAAACTTAAAGAACACAGTATAGGGGTATGGTATTGAGGTGGATAGACAATTGGTTGGCAGACAGGAAGCAAAGAGTAGGAATAAACGGGTTCTTTTCCCAATGGCAGGCAGTGACTAGTGGGGAAACATAAGGCTCAGTGCTGGGACCACAGTTATTTAAAATATGACAGATAAGGAATAGAAAACAGCATCTCCAGGTTTGCAGATGACACAGAGCTGGGTGACAGGGTTAGCTGTGTAGAGGATTCTGGAAGGGGAGGGAGAGCAGCAGCATTCTGGAGGGGGAGGGAGAGCAGCCAGATGTTGCGGTCCATGTGGGGAACAATGACATAGATAGAGGTAGAGACAAGGTCCTCAAGAGGGAATATAGAGAGTTAGGTAGAAAGTTGACAGGACCTCGAGAGTGGTCTTCTCTGGATTGCTGCCTGTGCCACGCACTAGTCAGGGTAGAAATAGGAAGATATGGCTGATGATTTAGTGCAGGGGGAAGGGCTTCAGATTCCTATATCATTGGGATCACTTTTGGGGAAGGCCAGACGTCTAAAACAAGGATGGGCTGCACCTAAACTGGAAGGGGACCAATATACTGGCAGGAGGGTTTGCTAGAGCATTTGGGAAGGGTTTAAGCTAGCTTTACAGGGGTAAGGAAATCATAATGAAAGCAAATAGAATAAGATAAGCAGTGAGTCAGGGAGTTACAACAGAGGAATGAATTAATAGTAAAGTGGTGGTCAAAAACATAAAGGCAAGTGAGCAGACAAGAGTAAGAGCTGTTCAACAGGAATACAGCACAAACAATATCGATGACGAGCTTATGGGAACTTTACTTAAATGCATGTAGCATCAGAAAGAAAGTAGATGACCTGGTTGCTCAGATTCAACTAAAAAGGTCTGACATTGTGCTCAATATCCAAGGAAAGATAGGCAGGTGGGTAGAGTAGGGGTGGCTCTGATGATAAGTAATGACATTAAATCAATAGAAAGAAGGGACATAGGGTCAAAAGAGATAGAATAAGTATGTGTTGAATTAAGAAATGTCAAGGGTAAAAAGATAATATTGGGAGTTATATACAGGCCCCCAAACAGTAGCTGGGAAGTGGGTTATGAGACAGACAGAAATACAAAGGGCATGTTGCAAAGATAACATCAAAATAACATGGCAAGGGATTGGGAAGGACAGGAAGTGTTACGGAGTTAAACATGGGTGTGTGCGAAGTGACATTCAATTTCAAATTTGAAAAGGAAATTTTTTTATCGGATGTATCAATATTGCAGTGGAATAAAGGAAATTATGGTGGTATGAGGAAAGAACTGGCTCAGGTCAACTGGAAAAGCAAACTAGTCGGAGGAACAGAGCAGGATTCTGTAAATAAAAGGCATGCAGGATAGATATATTCCAAAGAAAATAAAATTAGTCAAAGATGGTACCAATGTGGCCAACAAAAGAAGTTACCGCCAAGATAAAAGCAAAGGGGAGGGCATAGAAGGAAGCTAAAACTAGTGGGAAATCAAAGGACTGAGAATCCTTTAGAAACTTACAGAAAGAGACAAAGAAAGTCATTAGGAAAGAAAAGATATGAAAGGAGATTGGAAAACAATATAAAAAAGAAACAGAGTTTTAAAAAAATATATAAATAAAAGAGAGACATGTGTTGACATAGGACTGATAGAAAATGATGCTGGGGAAATTATAATGGGTTACACAGATATGACAGAAGAATTAAATCAATATTTTACATCTGCATTCACAGAGGAAGACATTAGTAACGTTTTTGACAGACAGAGGCTTCAGGGAGTAGAATTGAATACAGTTAAGATTACTAGAGAAATTGTGCTAGGTAAATTGAATGGATTAAAGATAGATAAATCTCCCAGACTGGATGAGGTATATCCATGGGTTCTGAAAGAGGTAGCTTTGGAGATTGTAGATCCATTGGTAAAATCTTCTAGAAATCAATAGTCTCTGGTGTGGTTCTAGGGGATTGGAAGGTTGCAAATGTGGTTCCGCTGTACAAGGTGGGAAACAGAAAAAAGAAAACTACAGACCTACAAGTCTGGTGTCGGTGGTTGGAAAGATATTGGAGTCAATCCTCAAGGATGAAGTTATGAAATACCTGTAGATACATGAGAGAATAGGTCCAAGACAGCATGATTTTTAAAAGGGTAAATCCTGCCTGACCAACCTATCAGAGATTTTTGAAGAAATCTCAGGTAGGATAGACAAAGGGAAGGCTGTGGATGTTATCTATTTGGATTTTCAAAAGGCTTTTGATAAGGTACCGCATGTTAGGCTGATAAATAAGATGAAGGTCCATGGAATTACAGGGATACTACTGGATAGAAAAGTGGCTGATAGGCAGGAAGCAAAGGGTTGAAATTAAGGGTTCCCATTCTGGATGGATGCCTGTAACTACTGGTGTTTTGCAATTTATATTAATGATTTGGATTGAGGAATGACTGGCTTTGTGGCCATATTTGCGGATGACACGAAGATAGGTGGCGGAGTAGGAACTATTGAAAAAACTGTAAAATTGCAGAAGGATATAGACAGATTGAGAGACTGAGCAAAAATATGGCAGATGTAGTACAATGTTGAGAAGTGTTTGGTTCTACATTTTGGCCATGAAAATAAACAGGCAGAGAATTTTCTGGATGGGGAGAAAATTCAATCCTCGGAGGTGCAAAGAGACCTGGGTGACCTCGTGCAGAATAATCTAAAAATTAATGCCCAGGTGGGATTGGTAGTGAAGAAGGCAAATGCTCTGCTAGCATTCATTTCAAGAGGAATGGTGTATAAGATTAGAGAGGTGTGGGGCACTGGTGAGACCCCATTTGGAGAACTGTGTACAGTTTTGGGCCCCCTATCTTAGAAAAGATATGATGTTGTTGGAGAGGGCATAGAGATTTACTAGGGTAATTCCTGGTTTGCAGGGGCTGGTGTATGGGGACCATTTGGCAGTTCTTGGATTGTATTCATTGGAGTATAGGAGAGGGAGAGGGGATCTCATAGAGGCATTTCAAATATTGAAAGGTTTTGACAGAGTGAATGCAGAAAATATGTTTCCCTTGATGGGTGAATCGAGGACAAGGGGTCATAGTCTTAAAATTAGAAGTTATCCAATTAAAACAGAGAGGAGGAAGAACTTCTTTAGTCAGAGGGTCTTGGATCTGTGGAACTCACTGCCGCATACAGCAGTGGAGACCAGATCACTAGGAGTATTCAAACAGGAAATGGATAAGCATCTAATTAGTAAGGGTATCAAAGAATATGGGGAAAAGGCTGGAAATTGGAACTAGGTGTGAGCATAATTCAGCTTAGTGCAGAGTCATGGAACAGACTTGATGAGCCGAGTAGTCTGCTTCTGTTCCCTTATCTTGTGACTTGGACAAGTTAGGTGAGTGGGCCAAGGCATGGCAGATGCAATATAACCTCACACTTATCCACTTTGGAGGTGAGAACAGGAAAGAAGATCATTGCCTCAATGGTGTCTGATTAGAAAAAGGAGAGACGCAACATGAACTGGGTGTCATTGAAAGTGAACATTCATGTTCAGCAGGCAGTGAGGAAAGCGAATGGTATGTTGGCATTCACAGCAAGAGGATTCGAGTACAGGAGCAGAGAGGATCTACTGCAGCCATACAAGGCCCTGGTGAGACCACACCAGAGTATTATGTACAGTTTTGGTCTCTTTATTTGAGGAAAGACATCCTTGCCATAGAGGGAGTGCAAAGAAGGTTCACTAGATTGATACCAGGGATGGCAGGACTTACATATGAAGAAAGGCTGGATTGACTAGGCTTATACTCGTTGGAATTTAGAAGATTGAGGGGGATCTTATAGAAATGTATAAAATTCTTAAGGGATTGGACAGACTAGATGCAGGAAGGTTGTTCCTGACGTTGGGGAAAACCAGAACCAGGGGTCACAGTCTTTTAGGACTGAGATGAGATTTTTTTTTTCTCTCAGAGTGGTGAATCAGTGGAATTCTGCCATAGGAAGTGGTTGAAGCTGGTTCCTTATCTATATTTAAGAGGAAGTTAGATTTGGCCCTTGTGGCTAAGGGGATCAGGGGGTCTGGGGAGAAGGCAGGTACTGGGGACTGAGTAGATGATCAGCCATGATCAAAATGAATGGGGGTGCAGGCTTGAAGAGCCAAATGGCCTCCTCCTGCACTTATTTTCTATGTTTCTATGTTTAAATTCTCTCTGCATTCTTTCAAAACTTACTGATATTTTTGTTCCTGTAGTTAGCACACACTACAACACATTTAGCTTCAACAATGTCTTATACAACTTTAGTATAACATCTCAACTCCTATACTCAATAAGGTGATTAATGAAGGCAAAAGTGCCACAAACTCTCTGAACATCCCAAAACTGTACACAGTTCTCCAAATGGGGTCTCACCAGTGCCCCACACCTCTCTAATCTGACAGCACATTACTGGAATTAGGTATCTGCATTCCTAGACCCCTCTTTTCTACCGCACTCTTCACTGCCCTGCTGTTTCTCATGTTGAGGGTCCTTGCTGTGTAGCTTGCTGCATGGATTGCTCCATCTCACATGGCTCGTGTTGCAGTTTTCTCAATGCCATGACAGCACCAGCGACCCCAGTTCAAATCCCGTGCTGTATGAAAGGTGTTTGTACATTCTTCCTGAGTATGTGTGTGTTTCCTTCGGTTTCCTCGCACCTTTCAAATCTGAGGTTAATGTTCGTGTAATTGGGTGGCACAAATTTAAATTTAAATAATTGTCTGCCGCGCTGTAAAATTTTAAAAAAGGCAGAGACAGCTGCATTATTGTAAACCACTAATTTATCTTATTTGGTGGAAATTGTGAATTGGTTGCTACTGCTGGAGAGGTTACGCTCAAAGAAGAGACCCATATTATGGGAGTGAATTCAACTCTGGTTTATTATGCAGGCAGCTCTGCTTTAAAAGGGCTCAGAAGCCCATCTCTGATGCCATCATGCCCCTCGACTGGTGGCATTAGGATCCGCTTCCTGGGATTGGTGATTGGTTGTTTAGTGCTACCTGGGGAGCGGGCAATCAGTGAGCCCCTCTCATCCCCGGGTGTGGCTGCTTCCCCAGTTCCACTCGATAGGCTGCCACTGGCCAGTCCATCGGAGTGGGGCACTGCAGCCGCGTGCTGCTGAGTCAGGTGCCGACTTCGAAGTGTGTAGCTTGTCTCGGTCGGCTGTGTAGGCCGTGGGCTCCAGGTGACGGGTCGCTGCGGCGGTCCACTACATGACATTCCTCCCCATCCAAAATCTGTGCTTGGCAAGGCCTTGTGCTTGAGAGGACTGCCCTTTCGGTGTTGGGATGGATCAGGGATTGGATGGTCAGAGTCAAGGAATTCCAACTTGAGCGGGTCCAGGGTAAAAGTCTCGTTTCTCCCCTCAATATCGAAAAGATACGCTGACCCGTTGTGTCGTATAACTTTGTATGAGCCTTTGTAAGGCCTCTGTAGTGGGGTCTGTGTGGCCCACGTCTGACAAAAACATATTTACAAGTCTCATGTTCTTTAGGTTTGAATATTGTCCATGAGCCATGCTGCTTTAGCTGTGTCGGGGCGAGTGTCCTGCAGGCAAGACAAGACAACCTCAGGGAAATCATCCCCAGTGTCTTTGGTGGTCAGGAATTCACCCGGAATCACTAATGGTGCACCGTACACCATTCTTGCTGCAGAAACCTCTAGGTCCTCTGTAGGAGCTGCCCGGATTCCCAAGAGTACACATGGGAACTTGTCCCCCCAGTTAGGGCCATTGAGTCTGGCCCTGAGAGCTGCTTTAAGGTATTGATGGAATTGCTCCATCAAATCATTGGCCTGAGAGTGGTAAGCCATTGTATGGTGGAGCTGAGTACCCAGGGCGAGATTAACCCAGAGGCCAAAGGTAAATTGGGAGCCTCTGTCCGAGGTTACAAGCTCTGGAACCCCGAACCTATTCACCCAGTTGTGCAGGAGGGGCCTGATGCATGTTTCCATGGAGGGATGGTTTCCGGCCATCTGGTTGACCTGTTTACTAGTGTCAGTAAGTAGCGTGCACCTCTGGATATTGGAAGGGAGTCACCAGATCCATGTGGATGTGGCTAAAATGGTGTCAAGGCAGTTAAAATTACTGTGAGGGAGCTTTAATGTGGGTATGGATTCTCCTAAATAGAATAATACCTAGTGTCACCAAGAATGTTCTCCCAGAATCACAGTGAGGCTTTCGCGCAAACAGAGGAACTACTGACATGGTCTTTGCCCTCAGACAGCTCCAAGAAAAGTGCAGAGAACAAAACAATCACCTTTGTTGACTTCACCAAAGCCTTCGACACCATGAGCAGGAAAGGGCTTTGGCAAATGCTAGAGCGCCTCGGATGCCCCCCAAAGTTCCTCAACATGGTTATCCAACTGCACGAAAACCAACAAGGTCGGGTCAGATACAGCAACGAGCTCTCTGAACCCTTCTCCAATAACAATGGCGTGAAGCAAGGCTGTGTTCTTGCACCAACCCTCTTTTCAATCTTCTTCAGCATGATGCTGAACCAAGCCATGAAAGTCCTCAACAATGAAGACGCTGTTTACATCCGGTACCACACGGATGGCAGTCTCTTCAATCTGAGGCGCTTGCAAGCTCACACCAAGACACAAGAGCAACTTGTCCGTGAACTATTCTTTGTAGACGATGCCGCTTTCAGAGCCAGCTCTTCAGCGCTTGACGTCCTGTTTTGCGGAAACTGCCAAAATGTTTGGCCTGGAAGTCAGCCTGAAGAAAACTGAGGTCCTCCATCAGCCAGCTCCCCACCATGACTACCAGCCCCCCCCCACATCTCCATCGGGCACACAAAACTCAAAACGGTCAACTATTTTACCTATCTCAGCTGCACCATTTCATCAGAAGCAAGGATCGACAACGAGATAGACAACAGACTCGCGAAGGCAAATAGCGCCTTTGGAAGACTACACAAAAGAGTCTGGAAAAACAACCACCTGAAGAAACACACAAAGATCAGCGTGTAAAGAGCCATTGTCATACCCACACTCCTGTTCGGCTCCAAATCATGGGTCCTCTACCGGCATCACCTATGGCTCCTGGAACGCTTCCACCAGCATTGTCTCCACTTCATCCTCAACATTCATTGGAGTGACTTCATCCCTAACATCGAAGTACTCAAGATGGCAGAGGCCGACAGCATCGAATCCACACTGTTGAAGATCCAACTGCGCTGGGTAGGTCACGTCTCCAGAATGGAGGACCTTCGCCTTCCCAAGATCGTGTTATATGGCGAGCTCTCCACTGGCCATCGTGTCAGAGGTGCACAAAAGAAGAGGTACAAGGACTGCCTAAAGAAATCTCTTGGTGCCTGCCACATTGACCACTGCCAGTGGGCTGATATCGCCTCAAACCGTGCATCTTGGCACCTCACAGTTCGGTGGGCAGCAACCTCCTTTGAAGAAGACCGCAGAGCCCACCTCACTGACAAAAGACAAAGGAGGAAAAACCCAACACCCAACCCCAACCAACAAATTTTCCCTTGCAACTGCTGCAACCGTGTCTGTCTGTCCTGCATCGGACTTGTCAGCCACAAATGAGCCTGTAGGAGACGTGGACATTTACCCCTCCATAAATCTTTGTCTGCGAAGCCAAGCCAAAGAAAGAAAAGAAAAAGGATTTTCGAGGTCTGACACTGTATACAATTCCTGATCCACTGTCTAACCTCTTTGTGGAAGCCATGCCAGATGAATCGACTAGCAACCATTTTGACAGTCATTTTGATGGCAGGGTGTGCCTTGAAATTATAATGACCTTGAAAATGCACCTCCTCCACATAGTGGGAATGATGGGATGAGGCTTAACCATAGAAATGTTGCACAGGATGATCTGCTCCCCAGGGCCAAGCTGTATGTCCTCAAACTGGAGGCTGGTAATCGCAGTGCGATATGTGTCGATGTCCTTGTCCACTGCCTGTGCTTCAGCCAGAACCTGATAGTCACTGCTAAATGCTGAGGTGTGAACTGCCTGTGGTGGGACGTGACAAGACATTGGTCACCACATTGGATTTACCTGGAATATGCTGAATACCAGTAGAAAATTATGAAATATATGAAATGTGCCTATGTTGCCTGGTTGACCATGGGTGGGAAACCTTAGTGAAGACAAATGTGAGGGGCTTGTGGTCTATAAAAATTTGAAATTTCCTGCCCTCAAGGAAGAATCTAAAATGTCTGACTGCCAGGTACAATGCCAGGAGTTCTCTAGGGAAAGCACTATATTTCAGTTCAGGCGCCTGCAAATGTCTACTGAAAAATGCACTCACCCACTGTTCCAAGATTCCCCCCACTGCTGTGTCAGAAGCATCCACTGTGAGAGCAGCATTAGCCCGGGGGCCTTTGTTGCTTGGAAAGCATCGGATGCCTCTTGGTTCCACGAAATCGTCGTCTTTGTACAAGTCATGGTGCAAACCGCTCCTAGTCCCCTTACTGTTGTAGGTTTCAGGAAGGCCCAAATAGCCTCTACCTTATCGAGCGGTGGTTTGGGCCTGTGGCAGTTGATCCTGTGACCTAAAAAGTCAATTGAGGCTTTGCCGAACTGGCATTTTACTGGATTAATTGTCAGGCCAAACTCACTCAACCTGTGGCACAACTCTCTGATGTGAGCGGTGTGTATGGCACGGTCACGGCTTGCATCAGAATGTCATCGAGGTAGATGAACACAAACTTCAAATCCCTGCCCACAGCATCCATAAGCTTTTGAAAGGTCTTTTAGGCCGAAGGGCATTCTGAGGAATTCGAACAGCCCAAATGGCATAATAATGGCAGTCTTTGCGATATCCTCAGGGTGGACAGGGTCCTCAGGATGATAGCCGCGGATTAAGTCAATTTTGGAAAATATCTGTGACCCCTGCAGGTTTGCAGAAAAGTCCTGAATATGGGGGACAGTGGTGGCTTCATTTAGCTGGGGGTAGTCCCTGTGTGATCTCCAATCCTCTGATGCCTTAGGGACTACATGGAGTGGGGAGGCCCAGTGGCTGTTGGAGCAGTGGACGATGCCGTTCCTCCATTTGAGAAAACCTCCTTGGTGAGGGTGGGTTTATCTGGTGCGAGGCAATGTGCTCTGGTGTGGTGGGGGTCTTTAGTGAGAATGCAATGCCTTACCCCAGGTTCGGGCTCAGTGGAGTTAAAGTGCGGCATCGTGATGGAGGGGAACTCGGCTAGAACCTTGGCAAACTCA
This sequence comes from Narcine bancroftii, assembly GCF_036971445.1. NCBI lineage: Eukaryota > Metazoa > Chordata > Chondrichthyes > Torpediniformes > Narcinidae > Narcine > Narcine bancroftii. The sequence continues at coordinate 38,420,255 of NC_091482.1, forward strand.
TTGCTTGGACTTGCCACTGAGTGTAGGTGGAGAGCGGTCAGTTTGGTGCCTTCCAGTGCAAGGGTCTGCAAGGTCTTTGCGTGTACTAGCTGGTGGGAGGGAGTTGACCCTCAGGAAGTCTGCCCCAAGGAGAGGCTGGTAGACTTGTGCTAAAACAAATTGCCAAGTGAAGCGGTGGTGGCTGAAATGAAGGGGGATAGTAAGTCCATATTGAAGAGTTATTGGCAGCCTGTAACCCGCATCCTGCCTTCCAGTGGCATTCGTTGGAGATAGAGGGAGGGAAGATGTTGACCTCGGCCCTGGTGTTGACCAGGAAGCTTTGGCCTGACACTGTATCCCAGACATGGAGAAGGCTATTGTGTAGGACTGCCGCCTTAGCCACTAACGATGGCTGGCGTTGGCGTTTCCCGGGAACCCGCAGGGTGATTGGCATTGATGGGCCTCAGCACCCCATCGCTGATGGTAGAAGCAATATGGCTCACCGGTGTTTGCAGGCTTAGAGGAAGACCTGTTGGGGTCTGTTGAGTGGCCTCCTGGTAGGCCGATGTTGATGAGAAGAGGCCACGTGGACTAATGAAACTGGTCCTGGCAACAACCTTTCTGGGGTCTGCAAAGTCCTCTTCAGCTATGAGTAGTCTGATGTCCTTGGGTAACCTCTCCAGGGAAATTTGCTCGAATAGAGCACAAGGGGTATGGCGATCATTCAAGGCAAACATGTCCCTCGAGAGTGCATGGGGCCCTATCCCCCAAACCATCCATGTGTAGCAGATCGGCAACACGCTTGTGCCATGAAAGCCTGAAAACTCCTTGATGGCCTGATACTTCCCTTGTTCTGGAGGTTTCTGGAGGATGTCGGTAATACGTGCTGCCATATCCTGCTCAAGGGCGTCAACCACATAGTAGAAGCAGGTGTCCTTGTTCCATACGGCGAACTGTGCTTTGGCTTGCTGTGATACCCAGAAGCTGGGCAGCTTCAACGAGGCTGTTTTGATTGCAGGCTGGTCACTAAATCTTCAGGACCATGATGCTGGTTGGACTAGTCAGGGGTCATCACAGTAGCAGCTGCTAATGCTGGAGAGGTTACACTCAAAGAAGAGACCCACATGACGGGAGTGAATTCATCTCTGGTTTATTGTGCTGGCAGCCATGCTTATAAAGGGCTCAGAAGTCCATGTCTGACATCATCATGCCGTCTGACGTCATCATGCCCGCCGACTGGCGGCATTACGATCTGTTTCCTGGGATTGGTCATTTAGTGCTACCTGGGTAGACGCCAATCAGTGTCCCCCTCTCATCCCTTGGTGTGGCTGTTTCCCTAGCTCCACCTGATTGGCTGCCACTGGGTGGAGCGCTACAGCCGCGTGATGCTGAGTCGGGCACTGATTTCTAAGCATGTAGCCCATCTCAGCTGACTGTGTAGGACACTGTCTCCCGGTGTTGGGTCATCGTTTAAGTCATGGCGCATTCGGCGGCCCGCTACAGAATGCTTAAATTCAGCCACCTTTTGTATTTGTGAGGTTTATTAATTTAACATACACTGTTGATGGTGTTTCTACTGAGTAGCAGTTTGTCTAAGGCAGTGACACACACCTACACCCAAACCCACACTGACACACATACACACACACACACACACACACACACACACACACACACACACACACACACAAACCCACAACAACAGACACACCCACACACACATATGCACCCACACACACACACACACCAACACACAAAGACACACCCAAACAGACACACCAACACTGACATACACCCACACCGACACACATACACACACCCACCCCCAGACCCACAACAGCACAAACACACACAAAGCCACACCGACACACACACACCCACACCAATGCCCACATACCCACACCAACGCCCACACACCCGCACACACCCACACCCACACCGACACACACCCACACCCACACACAAATCCACACCAGCACACACATGCCCACAGGCAAACACCCCTCCCCACATACACAAACCCCACTCTCACACACATACCCCACACAAACACACACCAACACACACACACCCTCACACACACACCCCACACAAACACACATCAACACGCACACATAAACACCCACCCACCCCTCACACACACACAGACACATAACACACCTTCACACAAACATGCACACACACACACCCCCCACGCACACACACACTACCCCCCACACACGAACAAACAACCATCCCACACACATACTTTTTTTTGGCTTGGCTTCGCGGACGAAGATTTATGGAGGGGTAGGTCCACGTCTGCTGCAGGCTCGTTGGTTACTGACAAGTCCGATGCGGGACAGGCAGGCACGGTTGCAGCGGTTGCAAGGGAAAATTGGTTGGTTGTGGTTGGGTGTTGGGTTTTTCCTCCTTTGTCTTTTGTCAGTGAGGTTGGCTCTGTGGTCTTCTTCAAAGGAGGTTGCTGCCCGCCGAACTGTGAGGCTCGAAGATGCACGGTTGGAGGTGATATCAGCCCACTGACGTGGTCAATGTGGCAGGCACCAAGAGATTTCTTTAAACAGTCCTTGTACCTCTTTTTTGGTGCACCTCTATCTCGGTGGCCAGTGGAGAGCTCACCATAGAACACGATCTTGGGAAGGCGATGGTCCTCCTTTCTGGAGATGTGACCCACCCAGCGCAGTTGGATCTTCAGCAGTGTGGATTCGATGCTTGCGGACTCTACCAGCTCGAGTACTTCGATGTTGGTGATGAAGTCACTCCAATGAATGTTGAGGATGGAGCAGAGACAGCGCTGATGGAAGCATTCTGGAAGCCGTAGGTGATGCCGGTAGAGGACCCATGATTTGGAGCCAAACAGGAGCGTGGGTATGATAACGGCTCTTTACACGCTGATCTTTGTGTGTTTCTTCAGGTGGTTGTTTTTCCAGACTCTTTTGTGTAGTCTTCCAATTGCGTTATTTGCTTTGGCGAATCTATTGTCTATCTCGTGGTCGATCCTTGCATCAGATGAAATGATGCAGCCGAGGTAGGTAACTGGTTGACTGTTTTGAGTTCTGTGTGCCCGATGGAGATGTGGGGGTCTGGTAGTCATGGTGGGGAGCTGGCTGATGGAGGACCTCAGTTTTCTTCAGGCTGACTTCCAAGCCAAACATTTTGGCAGTTTCAGCAAAACAGGAGGTCATGTGCTGGAGAACTGGCTCTGAATGGGCAACTAAAGCGGCATCGTCTGCAAAGAGTAGTTCACGGACAAGTTGCTCTTGTGTCTTGGTGTGAGCTTGCAGGCACCTCAGATTGAAGAGACTGCCATCTGTGTGGTACCAGATGTAAACAGCGTCTTCATTGTTGAGGTCTTTCATGGCTTGTTTCAGCATCATGCTGAAGAAGATAGTAAAGAGGGTTTGTGCGAGGACGCAGCCTTGCTTCATGCTGTTGTCAATGGAGAAGGGCTCGGAGAGCTCATTGCTGTATCTGACCCGACCTTGTTGGTTTACGTGCAGTTGGATAACCATGTTGAGGAACTTTGGGGGGCATCCGAGGTGCTCTAGTATTTGCCATTATTATATAATGGGGTTAGAATTGACAATTTACCTTTTGATCCTAAAATCTTATTTCTTTTAGTCCCCACCTTTAATAAATGCTTTAATATTGGCATATTATATTCTCACAACAAATTTATATTCCATCAATATATAAATTGATGCACCTCAATTTCAGAAATGCTAGCTATCTCAACTTTTGCCCAACTTGGGGGCTTGGTCCAAATCCATCAATCTACTAATAAATTTCAACTGGGTTGCTTCATAATAATTTTGAAAACGCCCACCTAATGTATACTTCCAAGTAAGTTTATAGAAAGTTACCCGCAATAATTTACCTTTCCATAAAAATTCTCTCACGGCTTTATTTCAATCCTGAACAAATCCCTTTAAAAGAGGACATGGTATTGATTGAAATAAATATTGAATTCGAGGAAAAATATTCATTTTAATACAATTAACTCAACCAATTAAAGTTAACGGGAGATCTTTCCATTTAATTAAATCTGCTTTAATCTTTTTTAATAAAGGAACATAATTTAACTTATATAATAATTGATGATCAGTATTTACAATTATTCCTAAATATCTAATTTTATCAGACTATTTCAATTTTATAATATCTTTATGTTCTTAATAATCTCCTTCAACTGGTAAAATTTCACTCTTATCCCAATTCACCTTATATCCAGATAATGTTCCATATTGCAATAAACATTCCTGCAGATGTGGCAATGATCGTTTTGGGTCTGTCAAATTTATCAAAACATCATCTGCAAATAAATTAATCTTATATTCTTCATCCAAAACTCTCATCCCTCTTATCTGTTCACCCTGTCTTATTGTTCGAGCTAAAAGTTGAATAACCAATGCAAACAAGGCTGGTGACAATGGACACCCTTGTTGAGTCGAATGCGTCATTTTGAACGGTAATGAAACTTGACCATTTGTCACCACTCTAGCAATCAGGTTTGTATATAAAGCTTTAACCCAACCAATAAAAAAGGGCCAAATTTAAACTTCTCTAACACCTTAAATAAAAATTCCCATTCAACCCTGTCAAAGGCTCTTTCTGCATCAAGTGCAACCACCATTGGAAGAGTTGCAGAGCCTTGCCTGTGTAGGCTTGTACCATGGATTTCATTTTTGATGTAGCCAACAAAAAAAGCGAGCATTGTTGGGCCCTTTATGAGTACCCATGGCTACCAATTCAGAGCAAGTCGATTTGTTAACACTTTTACTATAATTTTATAGTCTACATTGAGTAGACACTTTCAATGGATCTCAATCTTTTTTTGGAATTACAGTAATGAAAGCACTGGAGCAAGATTCCGGTAACTCGTGCTCTTCAGTTACTTGTTGTAATACATCCTCAAACACAGAGGATAAATCTTCATAAAAAATTTTGTAAAATTCCACAGAAAATCCATTGTCCCCCAGTGACTTTCCATTTGGCATCTCTTGTATAGCTTCCATAATCTCAAATTCTGTAAACGGAGCTTCCAATTCCACAACATCTTCCTCCTTTAATGCTGGTAATGTTAATTTAGATAAATAAGATTCAGTAACACCACTATCCTGTTTCCCTTCAGAAGTATATAATTTTTGTTAAAATGAATAAAACTGGTCATTAATTTCCTAAGGTTTATAGCTAACTATTGAATTCTTTTTAACAGCATTAATAATCTGTGAAACCTGTTCCATCTTTAACTGCCATGCAAGTACCTTATGTGCTCTCTCACCCAACTTGTAATAATGCTGCTTAGATTGATTAATTAACTGCTCAAATTGATAAGTTTTTAATGTGTTATAATGTAGTTTCAAATTATCCAAAACCACTTTTTAAAAAATCTTCTGTCACATCTTTCTGAAATTCCTTCCCCAATTCAGCAATTTGCTTCTCCAGTTCTAAACTCTCTGCCATATACTGTTTCTTAACTTTAGTAGTATAACTAATAATATAAATAAGCTTTTAGCACATCCCATCACACAAAATGACTATCTACAGAATTATCATTCTCAGTCAAGAACAAAGTGATCTGTTCTTTAATAAAGGTAACAAACTCTGGTTTTTTCAACAACATTCACTGTTGTTCCATCTATAAGATGAACGTACCACTTCTGAACTTACACAAGAAAAAATAATAAAGAATGGTCCAATATAACCTTATTTTTATATTCTGCCTACAATACACTTCCTTGTAAATGTGCCGATACTAAAAAATAATCTATTCTGGAAAATGAATCATGTCGAGACGAATAAAAGGAAACATCCTTCTCTGTAGGATTGACACTTCTTCAAATATCCACCAAATTTAAGTCTTTCATCAAGGCCCCAATTTTTATCACCATATTTGATTTCTTTATACTTTTTGGAGACTATCTAATAAAGGATCCAAAACACAATTGAAATCTTCTCCAACTAAAATATTTAATTAGCCTGATTTAACAACAAAAAAGCATCATAAATAAAAAAGCATCATCTACATTAGGTGCATAAACATTAAGCAATGTCCAAGATTCAGCAAAAATTTTACAATTCACCCTTAAAACCCTCCCAGCATTTCCTTCCATAGATTGTAATTCAAAAGGCAAATTCTTATGAATTAAAATCACTACACCTCTTGCCTTGGAATTAAATGAAGAAATAAACAATTGACCAACCCAATCTCTCCTCAATTTGAGATGTTCTTTTTCAGTCAAAAATGTTTCTTGGAAAAAAAGCAATATAAATCTTCATTTTCTTAATATAAGCCAAAACTCATTTTTGCTTAATCGCTAACTCCTGCACATTAAAAGTTGCAAATTTTAGATTAGATATCCCTACGAATTAACAACATGATCACTCATTACAAATTGCTCCCCTCATAATATCTTAAAATCACTATCACTTTCCCTCCCCTACATATTTTTAAAAATTCCAAAACCAAATTTTTATTAACCAAAAACAACTACCCAATGGTAGTAACGCTCTAAAAAAACTGGGTGTGGTGAACCCCACTAGTGGCAGATGACTATCAAATATTTCAGTACCATCCACACCCCCAGCCAGAAATACATTATTCACATCAACATAATCAAATATAGTCAATATATTCAACCCATTGACTCCAATCCCAGTGATTGTTCTGGGTCTTCAATGTCAATCAGACTTTGACTTAACACTTCTTTCTTTCCATTCTTCCTATTTCTCCCATTCTTCCCATTCCCATTGCCATTTCCATTTCCATTTGTCTTCCTTTTAGGTGATGGCGGCAAAAATCGACAGAACTCTGGTAGTGAATTAGCAAAGATTAATGCATCATATTCATTTTCAAAAAATTGAGATTGAAAATTATCATAAAAGACTTTTAACATTGCAGGATAATGAAAAGCAAATTTGTAAACCTTCCCCCACAACACTTCTTTAGTCTAATTGAATTCCTGTCGTCACCTAATAATCTCCTGACTCAGATCTGTGTAAAAAAATACTCTGTTATTTTGAGTCATCATTGGAGATTGACTTTGTCGCCTTCTGCACCATTTCTCTATCCTGATATTTCAGACAATGAATTAAAACCGTCCTTGGCGGTTGTCCCGGAAGCAGTTTCTTTCACATTGCTCTATGTACCCGGTCCAACTCGAGGCCTTCTGAAAAAAACTCCTTGCCCAATATCTTGGGAATCCATTTCTTAAAATTTTTTATTGGATCGGAACCTTCAATATCTTCTGTAAGACCCACAATCTTCACATTATTTCTTCAACTTTGATTATCCAGTGAATCAATATTTTTAATAATTTCTTCTTCTGAATTCCCCAATCTACAAAAGAATCTTCCGCTCTCCATTTTTTCCTTATTATGTTCAAAAAAAAGCTGTCTCAATTTTTAAAACAATTTCTTGCACTGTATCCACTGATTTGATACATTTATTAACATCACTCTTAACTGCAGTCTTGTATTCAGACATAGTATTCATTTTAGTTGTCACTTCCAAAAATCCTCGAGTCATTTGTTTAAACATATTATCCATTTGGTAAGCAATCCCTTCCAAAACAGCAGATTCCAGTGCCTCTTTGTGAGGCCTACCTTCTCCAGTTTCCACTTCCAGTTGCTCCTGCGTGCTGGCCAGTAAGTCTTTTTCCTCTTCACATGTCATTGGTCCCTTTCTGGTGCTGCTGAGGGTCTGAACACCCAACGACGGCACTCCGACAATGTCGCGATGCTGCCGCTTGGGCCCCCCACAGCCCACACCCGATCCACCAACTCCAGAACTCCTAGAGGCACCGTGCATGCCCGGTACGGACAGGGACTGCTCATGTGCGGCTTCCAACAACACTCTGCACGTCCCCAGTCCACCTGATTGCCATCAGGTGTGGGCTCACAGGCTCCTCTCTCAGCTGAGTCACCCGTGCACCCAACATCATGGGCACGCGGTTCAGCACCAACTGAGCTCGTCGTCAAGCTGGTGCCATCTTGCGAAGTATAACCGGGGTTATACTCAGCCGGGCAGGGGTCCTCTGTGCCTTAGGAACTCCCGAAATTGACTCCGTGGCTTCAGTTAAGCAGGTAGGCCTCAATTCTTTAGTACTCTTAAAAGGTAGTTTCTTCTGCAATTGAGTTTTCATTTTTTTTTACATTAGTAGCCATTGTAACCCACTAATGTTCCACAAAAAAAAACCCAATTTTTAATCACTTTTAAAACTTTAATAATGGGTACTTTAAAAACTAGCTGAGGAGGGGTGGGATCGCACATCTGTCCTCTATGCCATCTTGCCACGCCCCCCCCCCCCTTCTAATTCTAAGCATATGTGTATGTAAGTTCAGAAAAGTTTTCTGATTCACAGCCGAATCTCACTTCTCTTTCCTCCAAGTTCCTTATACTGGGCACAGAATTTAACATTTATGAAGTTCACCAGGCTTTGGTGCTTGAAAGGTAAACAGGAAGGTGCTTGTTGGTTTTCAGAGAGAGATTTGTTGTTCCAGACACCCACAACTGATTGATTTTTAGTCAGCCACTTCAGTGTCTTGCTGATGAAACTTTCCCCCTCAGGGTTTTCCAGATGATAACCTCTTTCTTTCATGTCACCACAGAGTTCCTTTTTGTCTCACTTACTTCAATGAAAGTTTAAGCAGCCAGTCCTCTCCTCTTGCATGAACTACAAGGGCTTTGACCAAGCTGAACTGAGCACTCACAACCCATCTTCCAAGGGGGGTTTTCCACAAGCTTTCCAGCTTGTCCTGTTCCAGTCCCAGCTGCTGTTGAATTGTAAACCTGCAGAACTGAATCCTCTCTCTCTCTCAGAGAAAATAATGTTTGACTCTTTTTGCTTGAAAAACCACATGATCCTCTTAGAACAGCAAGTTCCACTTCAACTGTGGCTCCGACAAGTTCTTTCATCTGTTGCCTTTTTGTAACCAACAATCCATTAGTGAAGTCTCTTGGGTACCGTAATGGAAAATTCTAACCTGTTTTTTTTAATTTGCTGCTCTTGGTTTTGCAAGGCTGAGAACCTGCTTGTGTTTTAGAATCAGCAGACATAAGCTAAATTCCACCGAGGGGCCAGAGATGCTGTTATCTGAAGAAAGGACATCTGTGTACCAAGAACATTTAATCTTCCTGCTTGTTTTGATCACAGACTGTCAGAGGCCTAGCCTTGATGCATAATAAACCATTGTATTCAAAGTGATAAGCTGAAAATTATGTTACTAGTTAGAAACCTAGTATGCTAGCTTGCTTGCTTATCTTTCTTGCAATGCTGGGAATAGGTGCTTGGGTAAGCAGTTTTTGGGTAATATAACCCATGGTCCCGCTGCTGAAGAGAGAGACTCTCCGAGAGGTGGCAACATCTCTCAGCAAGAAGAAGAACTTCTAGGGTCCAGCCAACGTCCCGGTCAGGGGAGGTGGAGAAACTGCTACTGGCGCCCTGACAACCTACTACAAGTGTGCAGTCGTTGCCTCGCTTCGGCAGTTGGGACCAGTCCAAGCGTTGATAAGTATAGTTGGGAAGGGCTTGCATATTGTAGTTTGAAATCAGCTTTTGAATTTGTAATAATCATTTGTATAATCTGAACTGCTCTCGGTGTGTGTGTCTATTTTCTTTCAGTAGCTCAAACACTGTGACCAATCTAAAATGAACAAAATGAGAGGTACAAGTTTACCCAAGACAATTGGCGTTGCGAGCAGGGTTGGTCTCAAGATGTTTCGCCGAAAGAAAGAGGTGAGCCCTGAGCAGTTCTTGATTCCTGGATGGACTTCCAAAGATGATGGGTTTGGCATGTTGGCCAATACCCTGTCTTTGTTGGGACCACCCATTAGTTGGGATGAGAAGTTAGATTCATCAAGTGCACCTCTGGGAGAGCGGGTTGCCACTCTCCTTCGAGAAAGTAAATTTCCTGGTAAAAAGGTGACGCTGATGGATAGTTTTTGGTTGCTGGCCACAGCCTTATGCCACTCCGTTCAGCATGAAGCAGAATCAGTACAAAGAGAAGTAGAATCTCAGCGCAAGAGAAAGCAATGGAGATCGATTTAGGCAAAAGGGAGGAGAAACTCTGGCAGCCTGGCTCTTGCGTGTCTGGGAACAAGGAAGGGGTAATGTATTTTTAACCCCTGAGGAATTGTTGGGATTAGGAACATTGTCTACTGATATCAGGGTCACTGCTGAGCTGCAGGGTAGAGGGAGAGAGGTGGATTACTTACTTACTACTCTAGGGGATGCCCTGCTACGAGTATACCCATCACCAGTAGATTGGGATTTACATTTGCAGAACAATTGGAGAACTCCAGAGAAGAGCATAGCAGTAATTCATCAACAGGCCCTGGCCTCTGCCTTGTAGAGGCCTTGTAGAGGCTGTGGGTACACGGGGGGAGCCCTGATGAAGAGATATTCACGGCCGGAATGCATACCAGATTGGTTCATTCCGCCCAACCCACTACACGGGGTCTGGTTCTGTCCTTAACTAGTCCACTAATTGGGCACCCTGTGTCTGAGGCGGTGCATGCCTTATCTGGGCTTCGAGAATTAGAACTGGGAGGTAAAATCCACTCACATACAACCCACGTTAAATCAGACAATCAGGATGAAAAGAGATGGGCTGCTGCTAATAACGGAGCGACAAGAAAGGACCTTTTTCTAACCTTGTTAAAGTTAGGCGTACCTAAAAGTGATATTGATGGGAAACCTACTGCAGTCCTTTATGCCCTTTATAAGAGAAAAGCAGGGGAACATCATCCCCAGCTGCTGAGTCCTCTTGGCTCAGTTGTGCCCTCTGCTCCCCCTGCTGCTTCTATCGAGCTGGCTTCTCCTGCTCCAGTTACCCGTGATGAGGTACAACGAATGGTTAACAAGGCTCTAATGGATAATAATGGCATGTGGGCCTGGAAGCCCCCGAACCCTACTAAAGCATGAAGGTGTGGGCAGGCCTTCCATGTCTACACCATTGAGATACAGTGGATACACGGGGACCCACGGCCCTACATACCGTTAACAATCCATTAGGGTGGGGGTAATGACCGCCAATATTTGGCTTTGGTCGATACCGGTGCGGAGCACTCGGTGATTCCGGGTAACCCCGACCTCTGGACTGGACCGACCTTTCGAATAGAGGGGTTGGGAGGGGCGGTCACCCTGGCAAAGGAAATAAAAGTCCGTGCCACGGTGGGTGATAGCCCTTCTCCTATCTAGTTACATGCCCTCGTGGCTGCTACTGACGAGTGTATCCTGGGTATTAATATGTTGGCCGGTATGGCCCTTAATACTAGCCAAGGGGGATTTGCATTTGGAATTCGGACTATTACAAAAAAACTAGTAGTGGGTCAGGCTAAGTGGGATCCTGTGATGGTGCCACCCCCCATGAAACCAGTGTGCATTCCACAATATCGCCTCCCTGGAGGGCAAGAAGAGATTAGTGCCACCATTGGTTTTGCAAGAAGAAGGGGTAGTGAGGCCCGCAACATCGCCCTTTAATAGCCCTGTTTGGCCGGTCCAGAAGCCGGACGGCTCCTGGAGAATGACAGTTGATTATCGCTTTTTGAACAAACATGCCCCACTACTTGCTTCAGCAGTTCCGGACGTTGTTACCCTTATTGAAAACATTGCTACTGGGAACTCAGGAACATGGTATGCTGTCATTGATCTCGCTAACGCCTTCTTCAGTATTCTTATAGCTGAGGACTCACAGGATCAGTTCGCCTTTACCTGGAAGGGGGCGCCAGTATACCTTCACTCGCCTCCCTCAGGGTTATGTACACTCTCCCACTATTTGCACAGCCTAATTGCCCGTGACCTGGAGACAGTGCCAGTATCGCCTTCTCTCTCAATTCACCATTATATTGATGATGTGATGATCCAAGGGGCCACAGAAGAGATGGTACAGGAAGGTTTGGAGAGTGTCCAAGATACCCTGATGCAAAGAGGGTGGGCCATTAACCCCACCAAGGTACAGGGCCCATCCCAGACAGTTATTTTCCTTGGAATTCAGTGGCATGCTAGAGAACAAGTGGTTCCCGATAAAGTTCGCAATAAAATCGCAGACTTGGCCACTCCTACTAACAAACAAGAGACCCAGCGTTTCCTGGGGTTATTGGGATACTGGCGACGCCATATTCCACACTTGGCATTGCTTTTACGTCCTCTGTATAAGGTTACCCGAAAGAAAACAGATTTTGTATGGGGTGACGATCAGGAAAGGGTGTTCCAGTCCGCCGAGTAGGCTATTCTTCAGGCCCTGCCCATTGCTCCCCGCATTCCAGATACCCGCTACGAACTACAGGTCTCCGTTACTGATGATGTGGCCTGCTGGAGCCTCAGGCAGAAACAAGAGGGTCGCCGAGTCCCGCTGGGATTCTGGTCACGTACCATGCCTGAGGCTGCCACTCATTATTCTGCTTTTGAACAACAGTTACTAGCCTGTTACTGGGCCCTGCTGGAGACTGAAAGAATGACAGGTGATGCAGATGTTCAATTGAGACCTGCACTTCCAATAATGAATTGGGTTCTGGCTAATGATGCTAATCTAAAGATCGGGCGGGCACAGCAGTCTTCTATTGTTAAATGGAAGTGGTATATTCAGAGTCGTGCAACCAGAGGGGCTGAAGGGGTGGGCCGCATACACGAAGAGGTGGCTGATCTTCCGTCTCGTCATGAGGACGTTGAACCTGCCTTGCCCCCTCCTTCACCAGTTCAGTGGGGTAAACTATATGATTTGCTCACTCCAGCGGAACAAGAGGATGCCTGGTTTACTGATGGTAGCAGCCGGTGGGTGCAAGGAAAGCAAAAGTGGAAGGCAGTAGCTTACCATCCCAAGTCAGGAACTCACTTATCAGAGGAGGGGATGGTGGCTCCAGTTAGTATGCTGAGTTGAAGACAGTCACTTTACCACTAGATCCCCATGATCACCCTCTTCGCCTGTTTTTTAAGCTTTACTTTACTTTACTTTACTTTACTAAAGCTCCAGCATTTTAAATAAGATTTGTTTTAAAGTGTTTATATGTGACCTACACAAAATACCTGCCTAAATTTATCTCCCAAAAACATATCTATAATCCGTTACATCTCTCTCTCTCTCTCTCTCTCTCTCTCTCTCTCTCTCTCTCTCTCTCTCTCTCTCTCTCTCTCTTCTCTCTCTCTCTCTCTCTCTCTCTCTCTGCCCTGAGTTTTCTCTCTCAGACTGACTGGTGTCTGACTGGTGTCTTTTTGCAGGGGATATCTGTACAGTGACCGGTCTCTCTCTTTATCCCTCTCATCAGGGGGTTAGCTGTACACTGACCAGTATCCCTTCGTTCCTTTCTCTTGGGGGATATCTGTATACTGACCACTGTCTCTGTCACTCTCTCTCAAGGGGATAGCTTTTCACTGACCAGTGTCTCTCCATCCCTCTCCATCAGAAGGAATATCTCTACACTGAAAGGTTTCTTTCCATCCCTCTCTCTCAGGGGAATATCTGCACTGAGCAGTGTATCTTTGTCACTCTCTCTGAATGATAGTTATCTATTTGTCACCCTCAGGTAGATATTTGTACACTACCGGTGTCTCTCAGTCCCTCTGTCTTCTGGTGCTATGTCCACACTGATCCCTGTCTCACCATGCATTCCCCCGCCCATACTCACTCTCCCCCTCTAGTTCACTCTCTCTCTCTGCCTCTCATTCTTCACACCCCTTCTACCCAATCTCTTCCATGCCTTCCCTTCCCTCGCCTTCTCCCCCACCATCTCACACCCCTCTCCTCTTTCCCCCAAATCCCCTCTGCACTTCACCCCCACTCATCCCACTACTCCTTTCACCGGTCTCCCTCTCAAAGCCTCCAAATCTGAGAGTTAAACAGCACGGTCACACCAGAGAGGACTGAGGGAGACAAGGGATCTGCACAGCAGGGGACTGACCGTTGACAATTTAGACATGTATTTCCAAGAATCCGGGTCACATACGTATAAAGAGACAACAGGAGGGTTAAAAATAAAAAAGCTGCAGAAATGGAAATGAGGGGTGTCAACAAATACATGGCCACAAACTTCATCTCAGATGCTCATAAATAGTCCATCATAGTGTAACTGTGGCGTACAGGTCAAGACAGATATAAAACCAAGAGGGGGAGTGGGGAAGAGGGCGAGAGAGAGAGGGTGGGTTGGTAGGCAGGGAGATAAAGATAGATAGTGAGAGAGCGGGAGAGAGAGAGACCAGTATACAGAACACCGATATCTCTCTGAGTGAGAAGGGCAGGTGGACACTGGTTTATGTACAGATGATGTACAGATATCCCCTTGGGAGAAAGTCAATTTGCAAATGCCACTGTAACATATTTGGGTCATATAATTGTTCAGGCAAAGTTGTACCTATTCAAGCTCAGGTGAATGCAATTTCTGAGTTTCCTACTACCAATGGCAAGAAGGCAGTGAAAAGGTTTTTAGGAATGGCAGGATATTATTAGAAATTTTGCTGAGGTTGCTCTTCCTTTAACCAACCTTTTGAAGAAAGAGGAGAAATGTGTGTGGACTAAATTTTGTCAGAGAACTTTGGAAAATTTAAAGGAGATTCTATGCCATTTTCTTGTGTTAAATTCTCCTGATTTTGACAGACCGTTTTCTTTAGCAGTGGATGCCAGTGAGGGAGCAGCAGGTGCAGTTTTATTACAAAAACATGATGAAATTGACCATCAAGTTGCCTACTCTTCAAAAGATTCAATGTTCATCAAAGGTACTATTCCTATCATTTTTGCTCTGTGGAATTTTGATGTATATCTCGGTACCTCTCATGAACCAATTGTGATATTTACTGACCACATTTCTCTGGTGTTTTTGAATAAAAACAGAAGATTGTTAAACTGGAGTTTAATATTACAAGAATGTAATCTGCAAATTAATTATATCAGAGGCAAAAATAATATGATAGCAGATTGTCAAGATGTTAAAATTGTCATGTATCATCATTGGGTTACTTTATTATAACATGTCATATTGTGTGTATTGTTATTTCTTTAGTGATCTTAAAGACGGTTTAGTTATAACAAATTTAACTCAAGAGTCAAAATTCCTTTAAAGGGGAAAAGTGTGACAGAGTATATGGATATGTTTTTTTGGGAAGATAAATTGGGAAAAGTTTGTTAATGTAGGCCACATACAAACACTTTTAAACAGATCTTATTTAAAATACTGGAGTTCTGCTCATGCTGGACATGTTGGGGCCTAAAATGCTTTGGAGAGTGCTCAAAAGACTTCACAAATGGATTGTTGTTTACCAAAAAGCAACAGGACCTGCAGAAAGTCTGCAGTGGAACCAGCTGTTCTAAGAGGGTCATGTAGTTTTGCAAGCAGAGAGAGTCAAACTGACTTTCTCTCTGAGAGAGAGAGAGAGAGAGCGAGAGAGAGATCAGAAATCAGTTCTGCAATGTTACAGTCAGCAACAGCAGCTGGGACTGGAACAGGACAAGCTGGAAAGCTTGTGGAAAACCCCATTCAGAAGACGGGTTGTGAGTTCTTATTTCAGCCTGGTCAAAGCCCTTGTGGATCATGCAAGAGGAGAGGACTGGCTGCCTAAACTTTCATTGAAATAAGTGAAACAAAAAGGAACTCTGTAGTGACATGGAAGAAAGAGGTTATCATCTGGAAAACCCTGATGGAGCAAGTTTCTTCAGCAAGACACTGGAGTGGCTGATTAAAAAGGAATCAGTTGTGGATGTCCTAGAACAACAAATTTCTCTCTGAAAACTGACAAGAAACTTCCTGAGTGGTAACCATTCACCTTTCAAGCACCAAATCCCGGTAAACTTTGTAAATGTTAAATTCTGTGCCCAGTATAAGAATTGCCTGCAACCAGTGAACTTGGAGGAATGAGAAGTGAGAATGGACTGTGAACCAAAGAACTTTTCTGAACTTACACGCACATTACATACACATGTGTTAGAATAAGAAGAGAGTTAAGTTAGGTTAGTTAAATCAATAGTGATAAGTTAAAGTGTAATTCTGTTTTTATGTTTAAAGATAATTAAAAGCAACTTTTGTTTAAGTAACTATTTCTCTTGGTGAATATCTATTGCTGTTGGGTTTTGGGGACCTCTGGGCTCTGATACGGAGAGATAGAGATGGAAAGACACCAGTCAGTGGACACATATCCCCCTGAGGGAGAGGGAGGAGAGACATCAGTCAGTGGACTCATATCTTCCTGAGGGAGAGGAACAGAGTCACCAGTCAGTGTACCGATATCCTCCTGAAGGAGAGGGACGGAGAGACAGCAGTCAATGGACACATATCCTCCTGAGGGAGAGGGATGGAGAGACACCAGTCAGTGTACATATATCCCCCTGAGGGAGAGGGATGGAGAGACACCAGTCAGTGTACATATATCCCCCTGAGGGAGAGGGACGGAGAGACATTGGGCACAATCATTAATTCTTATTGTCTTGCCTTTGAAGACATGTCCACCCACATGAGCTGTGGTCACAACACTCCTGGTCCATTTGTAGGCAAGACTTCAACTGAGCAGCCTACTCAAAGCTTCCAAGACCCTGGCACTGGTCTCTCCAAGTAACTTCACTGTTAGTCACCCTCAAAATAAAGGACTTTGTGAATGACTGGGGCTTTTTCGTGGATTGACCTGTCCCAAGAGGGTTTTTTGAGAAACAGAGCATTCTTTGTTCTGAAATCCACAAAAATGGTTGCCACGAGCTGCTTTAAAAAGATGTTTTCTGCCCAGTGGTCAGAATGATTTAACCTCACAAAATCACATCTTTGTAAATCAGGAACAGATGGGAACAAGCCTTCCCTCAGTTCTTCCAATGTATCAAATTATCATTGGGTGTGGCTTATGATGCTGCTTGTGTGAAATGTTAAATGTTAACTGTAAATATTCAGTCCCTTCTGTCTATATATCTTTCAGTCTTCACAAACAGGATTGTTGTAGGTGTTTCTACCTGGTATCAGTTTGGCCGAGGCAGTTACGATTTTCAGAGTCAGACCCTCTCCAAATTGGACCCATATGCAGGACAACAACTTTTTCATCATTTTATGATCTTCCGTCGTGGTCATCGATGTGAGATGGCCTTTGCAATGTAAATGTGGAAGAAAACAGAGGTGGGGTAAGTCTGATATCTCAGCACAATCTCCACCAACTGCCTGTGCTCTCACTGTCCATGGGACCAGGTGCACACACTTCCTCAAAAATCATTTCAAACCTCATGACCACATTTCACATTTCTATAACCACACTCATCACATGCGCACGCGCGTGCGCGCACACACACACACACACACACACACTCATTCGCACATGTAAAAGCACCACACACACACGCACTCACACAAACACAGGCACACACATACACACACACTCACAAACACACATGTGCACACATGCACACTCATACAAACACTCACACACACATGCACATACACACTCACAAACACACGCATGCACACATGCACACACACATACAAACACTCACACATACATGCACACACACTCACACACACAATTTATATGTAAGACCTGGTGTGCATGTGTGTGCGCATGTTTATGTGTGTGTGTGAGTACGTATGTGTGTGTACATGTGTGTTTGAGTGTGTGTGCATGTGTGTATGAGTGTGTATGTGTGAATGTTTGTGTGTGAGTATGCCTGTGTGTGAGTGAGTATTAGATTGTGTGTGTGCATGTGAGTGTATGTGTGTGTACACATGTATGAGTGTGTGTGTGCATGTTTGTGTGTGTGAGTGCTTGTGTGCATGTGTATGTGTATGTGTGTGCATGTTTGTGTGTGTGTGAGTTTGCATGAGTGTGTGGGCATGTGTGTGTGTGTGTGTGAGTCCTGGTGTTAATTTGTGTGCACATGTTTGTGTGTGTGTGTGTAAGTGTGCATGTGTGTGTTTGAGTGTGTGTATATGTGTATGAGTTTGTGTATGTGCAAATGTGTGTGAGAGTTTGCCTGTTTATGAGTGAGTATTAGATTGTGTGTGTGCATGTTTGTGTGTGCGAATGTGTGTTTGTGTATGTGTGAGCATGAATGTTTATGTGTGTGCGCATATGTGTGTTTGTGTGTGTGAGTGTGTGTATGTGTGTGAATATTTGTGTGTGTGTGCAAGTGTTTGTTTGTGTGCATGTGTGTGCAGGTGTTTATGTGCATGTGTGTGTGTGTTTATGTGCAAACGTTTGTGTTTGTGCGCATGTGTGAATGAGTGTGCGAGTGTATGTGTGTGTCAATGTGTGTGCGTGCCTGTGTGCGTCTGTGTGTATGATTGTGTGTAAGTGAGTGTGTGTGTATGAGTGTGCATGCGTGTGGGTGTGTGTGCATGTGTGTGGTCGAGTGCTGGTGTGCATGTGTGGGTGTGTTTGTGTGTGTGAGTGTGTGTATTTGTATATGAGTCAGTGTGTGTGTGTGAGTGTGCCTGTGTTTGAGTGTGTATGAGATTGTGTGTGCATAAGTGTGTGTGTGTGAGAGTGTTTGTGCATGTGTGTGTATGAATGTGTGTGTGTCTGTGTGTGTGAGTGTTTGTGCTTGTGTTTGTTTGTGTGTGTGTGTTTGAATGTGTGTGTGCAAGCACGCGAGTGTTTGTGTGGGTGTGGTAATGTGTGTGTGTGTTTGTGTGTGTCCGTCCAAGGGTGTATTTGTGTATGTGTGACTGAGTGTGTGTGTGTGTGTTAAACTGTGTGTGTGCATGAATGTGTGTGTGCATGTGTGAGTGTGTGTCTGTGTGTGCATTTTTATGTGAGTGTTTGTGTGTGTATGTGTGAATGTGTGTGTGTGTGTGAGCATTTGTATGTGTGTTTGTGCATGTGTGAATGCGTGTGCATCTGTGCGTGTTTGTGAGTGTGTGTGTGTGTGTGTGCAACTGTGTGAGTGTGCGAGTGCTGTTGTGCATGTGTGTGGGTTTGTTTGTGTGTGCATGTGTGTATGAGTGTGTGTGTCAATGTTTGTATGTGAGTGTGCATGTGTATGAATGTGTAAATGTGTCTTTGCAATTGTGAATGTGTGTCCATATGTGTGTGTTTGTGAGTGTGTGTGTGCAACTGTGTGTGTGCAACTGTGTGTGTGCGAGTGCCAGTGTGTGGGTGTGTGTGTGTGAGTGTGCATGTGTGTATGAGTGTGTGTGTGAATGTTTGTGTGTGAGTGTGCATATGTATGAGTGTGTAAATGTGTGTGTATGCATGTGTGAGTGTTTGTGTGTGTTTGAATGTGTGTGTGCACATGTGTGAGAGTGTTTCTATGTGAGAGTAGGTGTGCGTATGTGAGTGTGTGTTTGTGTGTCTGAGTGTGTGTTTATGTGTGTGAGTTTTTGCGTGTGTGTCTGAGTGTGTGTGTGTGAGTGTGCATGTGTGTGCACATGTGAATGTGTTTGTGCATGTGTGGGTGTGTTTGTGCATGTGTGTGTATGTCTGAGAGTGTGTCTGTGTGTATGTATGTGTTTGTGAGTATTTGTGTGCGTATATGTAAATATGTGTGAGCATGAGTGTGCATGCATGTTTGTGTGAGTGTGTCTGAGTGTGTCTGAGTGTGTGTGAGTGTGCATGTGTGAATGTGTTTGTGCATGTATGCACAAGTGTGTTTTCATGTGCGAGTGTGTGTCTGTGAGTGCATTTGTGTGTGAGTGTGCATGTGTGTATGAGTGTGTGTGTGAATGTTTGTGTGTGAGTGTGCATATGTATGAGTGTGTAAGTGTGTGTGTATGCGTGTGTGAGTGTTTTGTGTGTGTTTGAATGTGTGTGTGCTCACATGTGTGAGAGTGTTTCTATGTGAGAGTAGGTGTGCGTATGTGAGTGTGTGTGTTTGTGTGTGTCTGAATGTGTGTTTATGTGTGTGAGTTTTTGCGTGTGTGTGTGAGTGTGTGTGTGTGTGAGTGTGCATGTGTGTGTGCACATGTGAATGTGTTTGTGCATGTGTGGGTGTGTTTGTGCATGTGTGTGTATGTCTGAGAGTGTGTCTGTGTGTATGTATGTGTTTGTGAGTGTTTGTGTGCGTATATGTAAATATGTGTGAGCATGTGTGTGCATGCATGTTTGTGTGAGTGTGTCTGAGTGTGTGTGTGTGAGTGTGCATGTGCGTGTGCATGTGTGAATGTGTTTGTGCATGTATGCACAAGTGTGTGTTTTCATGTGCGAGTGTGTGTCTGTGTGTGCATTTGTGTGTGAGTATTTGTGTGTGCATATGTGTGAATGTATGTGTGTATGTGAGCATTTGTATGTGTGTGTGAGAATCTGTGCATGTTTGTGAGTGCATGTGTGTGCGAGTGCTCATATTCATGTGCATGGGTGTGTTTGTGTTTGTGAGTGAGCATGTGTACAAATGTTTGTGTGTGTGAGTGTTCATGTGTATGAGTGTGTAAGTGTGTGTGTATGTGTGTGAGAGTGTTTGTGTGTGTTTTAATGTGTGTGTGCATGACTGTTTGTCTGTGAAAGTGTGTGCATATGTGTGTGTTTGAGTGTGTGAGTGTTTGTATGTGTGTGTGTCCGAGTGTGGGTGTTTAAGTGTGTGTGAGAGTGTTAGTGTGCATGCATGAATGTGTTTGTGCATGTGTGGGTGTGTGTGCATGTGTGCATAAGTGTATGTGTGCTTGTGTGTGCAAGTGTTTGTGTGTGCAAGTGTTTGTGTGTGCGTGTGTTTGAATGTGTGCATGTGTGTGAGCATTTATATGTGTGTGTGTGAATGTGTGTGCATCTGTGTGTGTGTGCATGTGACCGTGTGTGTGCATGTGCAACTGTGTGTGAGAGCACGTGTGTGACTGTGTGCAAGTGTGTGCGTGCATGTGTGCGTCTGTGCAAATATGTGTGTGTGCATGTGTGAATGTGTGTGTGTGCATGTGTGTGTGCATGTGTGTGTGAGTGTGTCTGTGTGAGTGTGTGTCTGTGTATGTGTGTGCAAATGTTTGTGTATGTGTGTGTATATGCATGTGCATGTGTGTATGCATGTGCGTGTGTTGTGCGTGTGTGTGAGTGATTGTGTGTGTGTACGCAGATGTGTGTGTGTGTGTGAGTGCGTGTGTTTATCCGAGTGTGTGTGTTTGTGTTTGTGTGTGTGTGTGTGTGTGTGTGTGTGTGTGTGTGTGTGTGTGTGTGTGTGTGTGTGTGTGTGTGAGTGTAACAAGAGGCACTGCTCAATGAACAAATATCTCTCTGATACAGAGATATAGAAATGGAGAGACAACAACACATTTACCCTGAGGGAGAGGGACAGAGAGACACCAGTCAGTGGACACATACCCCCCTGAGGGAGAAGGAGGAGAGACACCAGTCAGTGGACACATATCCCCATAAGTGAGAGGGACAGAGAGACACCATTCAGTGGACACATACCCCCCTGAGTGAGAAGGAGGAGAGACACCAGTCAGTGGACACATATTCACCTGAGTGAGATGGAGGAGAGACACCAATCAGTGTACAGATATCCCCCTGAGGGAGAGATGTTGGGCAGAATCATGAATCCTTTGAAGCCATGTCCACCCACATAAGCTGTGGTCATAATACACCTGGTCATTTTGTAGGTGAGACTTGAACTGGGCAGTCTCCACGAAGCTTCCAAGTCCCTGGCACCGTCTCTCCAAGTAACTTGACTACTAGTCACCCTCAAAATGAAGCACATTGCTTCCCAAAAAACCCTCTTGGCACAGGTCAATCCACAGAAAAGCCCCAGTCATTGACAGAACCGGCTTTGCTCTGAAGCCACAAGAATGGCTCGGACAAGAGCTGCTTCAAAAAGCTGTTTTCTCTCCAGTGGTCAGAATGGTTCTTCCTCGCAAAATCCCAATGTCTTTGGAAATATATTGAATGTGGAACAGACTGGACAAACCTTCCCTCAGTTCTTCCAATATATCAAATTATCACTGGATCAGACTTGTGTTGTGCTTTTGTGAAATGTTAAATGTTATCCTATCTGGTGTAGGCTTCATGGTCAAGAACTTCATTGCCTCCAAACTCAAAAACCGGCCACTCGGACCGAATTATGTCCATGCGACTCCCCCTTCAAAACAAGCGTTGCATCACCCTCATCAGTGTCTATGCTCCAACCCTCCAGGCGGAACCAGCAGAAAAGGACAAGTTCTACACTGACCTGCGCAACCTCATCCAACGCACCCCTACAGCCGATAAGGTTGTCATCCTTGGCGACTTCAACGCTCGCGTCGGCAAAGACTCAGAAACCTGGCCAGGAATCCTGGGCAAGCACGGCGTCGGCAAGTGCAATGACAATGGGCGCCTCCTGTTGGAGCTCTGCGCAGAACAGCGGCTTGTCATTACAAACACCCTTTTTCAGCAGAGGGACAGCCTTAAGACTACCTGGATGCATCCCCGATCCAAACACTGGCACCTCCTGGACTACATCCTGGTGCGGGAAAGTGACAAACGAGATGTGCTCCATACCAGGGTCATGCCCAGCGCGGAATGCCACACTGACCACTGGCTGGTTCGCTGCAAGCTCAACCTTCACTTCAAGCCAAAGCCCAGGAACAGTAAAGCCCCCAGAAAGAGGTTCAATGTTGGAAACCTGGAGTCAGACGAAGCGAGAGGAAACTTCCAGGCAATCCTCAAAGCAAAGCTCGACGATGCAATCCGCCTCACGGACCCGTCCCCTGAAACCCTCTGGGATCAGTTGAAGACTACCATACTGCAATCCACTGAAGAGGTACTGGGCTTCTCCTCCAGGAAAAACAAGGACTGGTTCAACGAAAACAGCCAGGAAATCCAGGAGCTGCTGGCAAAGAAGTGAGCTGCCCACCAGGCTCACCTTACAAAGCCGTCCTGTCCAGAGAAGAAACAAGCCTTCTGTCGCGCATGCAGCCATCTTCAGCGCAAACTCCGGGAGATCCAAAATGAGTGGTGGACAAGCCTCGCCAAGCGAACCCACCTCAGCGCAGACATTGGCGACTTCAGGGGTTTCTATGAGGCTCTAAAGGCTGTGTACGGCCCCTCACCCCAAGTCCAAAGCCCGCTGCGCAGCTCAGACGGCAAAGTCCTCCTCAGCGACAAGATCTCCATCCTCAACCGATGGTCAGAACACTTCCAATCTCTTTTCAGTGCCAACCGCTCAGTCCAAGATTCCGCCCTGCTCCAGCTCCCTCAACAGCCCCTAAGGCTAGAGCTGGATGAGGTCCTCACCCAGGATGAGACATATAAGGCAATCGAACAACTGAAAAGTGGCAAAGCAGCAGGTATGGATGGAATCCCCCCAGAGGTCTGGAAGGCTGGCGGCGAAACTCTGCATGTCAAACTGCATGAGGTTTTCAAGCTTTGTTGGGACCAAGGAAAACTACCTCAGGACCTTCACACACACACCAACACTCACACATGCACCCACATGCAAACACAGACACACTCAAACACAGACATTCACACACACACACACACACACACACACACACACACACACACACACACACACACACCAACACTCACACATGCACACAGGCAAACACACACACACACACACACACACCAACACTCACACATGCACCCACATGCAAACACAGACACACTCAAACACAGACATTCACACACACACACACACACACACACACACACACATACACACACACACACACACACACTCACACACACCAACACTCACACATGCAAACACAGACACTCTCAAACACACACACACACACACCAACACTCACACATGCACACAAAAACAAAGGCGAAAATCAGACTGCTCAAACTACAGGGGAATCACGCTGCTCTCCATTGCAGGCAAAATCTTCGCTAGGATTATCCTAAATAGAATAATACCTAGTGTCGCCGAGAATATTCTCCCAGAATCACAGTGCGGCTTTCGCGCAAACAGAGGAACTACTGACATGGTCTTTGCCCTCAGACAGCTCCAAGAAAAGTGCAGAGAACAAAACAAAGGACTCTACATCACCTTTGTTGACCTCACCAAAGCCTTCGACACCATGAGCAGGAAAGGGCTTTGGCAAATACTAGAATGCATCGGATGCCCCCCAAAGTTCCTCAACATGATTATCCAATTGCACGAAAACCAACAAGGTCGGGTCAGATACAGCAATGAGCTCTCTGAACCCTTCTCCATTAACAATGGCGTGAAGCAAGGCTGTGTTCTCGCACCAACCCTCTTTTCAATCTTCTTCAGCATGATGCTGAACCAAGCCATGAAAGACCTCAACAATGAAGACGCTGTTTACATCCGGTACCGCATGGATGGCAGTCTCTTCAATCTGAGGCGCCTGCAAGCTCACACCAAGACACAAGAGAAACTTGTCCGTGAACTACTCTTTGCAGATGATGCAGCTTTAGTTGCCCATTCAGAGCCAGCTCTTCAGCGCTTGACGTCCTGTTTTGCGGAAACTGCCAAAATGTTTGGCCTGGAAGTCAGCCTGAAGAAAACTGAGGTCCTCCATCAGCCAGCTCCCCACCATGACTACCAGCCCCCACACATCTCCATCGGGCACACAAAACTCAAAACGGTGAACCACTTTACCTATCTCGGCTGCACCATTTCATCAGATGCAAGGATCGACAACGAGATAGACAACAGACTCGCCAAGGCAAATAGCGCCTTTGGAAGACTACACAAAAGAGTCTGGAAAAACAACCAACTGAAAAACCTCACAAAGATAAGCGTATTCAGAGACACCGGCCAATTTACTGTGACAGATTATACATATGTTTTTGGGAGATAAATTGGGACTTGTTTTTTAGTGTAGGTTACATACAAACACTTTAAAACAGATCTTATTTAAAATTCTGGACCTATGCTCATGTTAGATGCAATGGGGCCAACAAACTTTGCAAAAGCTTTGGGGAGTGCCCAAGAGACTTCACTAATGGATTGTTGTTTACAAAAATGCAACAGATGAAAGAACCTGTCAGAGCCACATTCTGCCTGGAGTGCAACTTGCTGTTTTAAGACGGTAATTTGTTTTTG
Source organism: Narcine bancroftii (assembly GCF_036971445.1). Taxonomy (NCBI): domain Eukaryota; kingdom Metazoa; phylum Chordata; class Chondrichthyes; order Torpediniformes; family Narcinidae; genus Narcine; species Narcine bancroftii. The sequence continues at coordinate 38,445,110 of NC_091482.1, forward strand.
CAAGCAGAGAGAGTCAAACAGGCATTCTCTCTGAGAGAGAGAAAGAGAGAAAGAGAGAGAGAGAGAGAGAGAGAGAGAGAGAGAGAGAGAGAGAGAGGGGGAGGGAGGGGGAGAGGGAGACAGATGGACAGACAGACAGACAAACAGAGGTCAGTTCTATAGTGGCACTGGAACAGGACAAGCTGACAAGCTTGTGGAAAACCTCATTTGGAAGATGGGTTGTGAGTGCTTAGTTCAGCCTGGTGAAAATCCTTGTAGTTCATGCAAGAGGAGAGGACTGGCTATCTAACATTTCAATTTAAATAAGAGAAATAAAAAGGCACTCTGTGGTCACCTGAAAGAAAGAGGTTATCATCTGGAGGGGGCTGGTTTCTTCAGCAAGACACTGAAGTTGCTGATTAAAAACAATCAGTTGTGGGTGTCCAGCATACAATGAATCTCTCTCTCTCTCTGAAAACTGACAAGAACCAGTTACCTTTCAAGCACCAAAACCTGGTGAACTTTATAAATGTTAAATTCTGTGCACAGCATAAGAATTGCCTGCATCCAGTGAACTTGGAGGAATGAGAAGTGAGATTGGATTTTGAACCAAAGAACATATGCACTTAGAATTAGAAGGGGGGTTAAGATAGGTTAGTTAATTCAATAGTGCTAAGTTAAAGTGTGATTATCTTTTCATGTTTAAAGGTAATTAAAGGCAACTTTTGTTTAAGTAACCATTTGATTTGGAGAATATCCATTTCTGTTGGGTTTTGGAGTCCTTTGGGCTCATAGCATTTTATGGGAGCTCGTCCATCCAGCATTTGAAAATTAGAGGGTTTTTTTTTAAGTTATTTGTTAATTTTTTTTTCCAAGCTCATTTAAAGTTTGTGTGTGAAAAAAATAGCAGCATTAGATATTAATACATTTTTGTCACAAACATCATCTGCAGAGTTCCACAGCAAGAGAAAAGAGGAACTGATGGTTATTTCTAAGGCATTAAAACTGACTGAAGTTAAACAATGGATGAGAAAATTACAAATACAGAGGATTATAATGAAATATTATCTTGGTGAGGGAGGACAAATTTGGTGAGTTGCAATTGGAATTGGAGAAATTGTGGGTGGAAGAAGAAAGAGGAAAACAGAGGGTGGTAGAGGAAAGAGAGAAACCAGTCAGTGCACAAATATTGCTCTGAGATAGGGATGTAAAGTTCATTTAATAATTCTTCAATCCTCTTTCCATATGGATTCCATTCCATACCTTTAGTAAATGCTTTAAAATTGATGTTTCCATTTTCCCTTTTAAAAGTTCTTCTTGCCAGAATGTGTTCCAGATTGATTTATCCTATTTTACTCATTTCATTCTGTACCTATGCTGCCTTTTCACCAATGCGATAGCTGCAGGTCAAGAATCATAATTGAATGGCTTTATAGTAATTTTTAAAATTAGGCATTCTTAGTCTCCCTTGGTCAAATTTCCAGGTCAGTTTTTACAATACCATTCTTGGCATTTTATCTCGCCAATATTTAGTACAAATTTTCCATAAAATCCCAACTCCTATGGTCAATACTTTGATTTACAAAGGCACAGATGCCAAAAGCTCTCTTTACAACCCTATCCACTAGTGACAATAGTTTCAGGGAATTTCCATCTGTATTCTTAGATCCCTCTTCTGCACTCCTTAGTGCCCGACCATTTACCATGTATGTCCTACCTTGATTTGTTCTTCCAAAGTGCAACACGTCTGATCTTCAAGGTGACCAATCATAGAAAGATAGAAGATAGGAGCAGGAGTAGGTCATTCGGCTCTTCGAGCCTGCTCCGCCATTTAATGAGATCATGGCTGATATTAAAGTTCAGTACCCCGTCCCTGCCTTCTCTCCGTAACCCTTAATTCCCTTATACTGAAGAAATATATCTAATTCCCTCTTAAATATATTCAATGAACCTGCCTCTACTGCTCTCTGTGGCAATGAATTCCACAGATTCACCACCCTCTGGGTAAAGAAATTCCTCCTCATCTTGGTTCTAAATGGTTTGCCGATTATCCTCGAACCATGGCCTCCCACCATTCTGGACTCCCCCACAATTGGAAACAACCCTTCGTCATCCATTCTGTTCAGTCCTGCCAGAATTTTATATGTCTCTATGAGATCCCCTCTCAATCTTCAAAACTCCAGCGAGTACAATCCCAAATTGCGCAATCTTTCCTCATAAGTTATTCCTGCCATCCCAGGTATCAGCCTGGTGAATCGCCTTGGCACTCCCTCCATTGCAAGAACATCCTTCCTCAGATAAGGCGACCAAAACTGCACACAATACTCCAGGTGTGGTCTCACCAAGGCTCTGTACAGCTGCAGTAAGGTATCCTTATTCCTATACTCAAATCCTCTTGATATGAAGGCCAACATACCATTTGCCTTTTTAAACCGGCTGCTGTACCTGCATGTTTGCCTTCAGTGACTGGCGCACAAGAACCCCTAGGTCTCTCTGCACTTCCCCATCTCCCAATCTATTGCCATTCAAATAGTAATCTGCCCTCCAGTTTGTATTACCAAAGTGGATAACCTCACATTTATCCACATTGTAGTGCATTTGCCATGTATCTGCCCAGTCCGCAATTTATTCAAATCACACTGGAGCTTCCTGACCCCCTCTTCAGTGCACACAACCCCTCCTAGCTTAGTGTCGTCTGCAAATTTGGAGATATTACATCCAATCCCCTCATCTAGATCATTAATGTAAATTGTGAACAGCTGGGGTCCCAGTACAGATCCCTGTGGCACCCCACTGGTCACCGCCTGCCACTCAGAAAATGAGCCGTTTATCCCAACTCTCTGTCTTCTATCTGCCAGCCAGTTCTCAATCCACATCAATGCCTTTTTGCATGCCAGTCGTTTATGTGGGACCTTATCGAAGGCTTTTTGGATATCCAGGTACACCACATCCACTGGCTCTCCCCCATCTATTTTACCTGTCACCATCTCAAAGAATTCCAATAGATTTGTCAAGCACGATTTACCTTTTGTAAATCCATGTTGACACTGTCCGATCCCTTCTCTGCTAGTCATATGCTCTGCTATTACATCCTTAATAATGGATTCCATTATTTTACCCACTACTGATGTAAGGCTCACTGGCCCATAATTCCCCACTTTTTCTCTACCCCCCTTTTTAAATAGTGGGGTAACATTAGCTACCCTCCAATCCATGGGTACTGATCCTGAGTCTATCAAGTTATGGAAAATAATTCTTAAAGAATCTGCTATCTGAATGTCCACTTCTTTAATTAGATTAATTAGATGTAGATTATCAGGCCCTTGGGAATTATTGGCCTTCAATCCCTTCAATTTCCCCAAGATCATGTCCTTAGAGATACTGATTTCTTTCAGCTCCTCCCTTGCATTAGTCTCTATGTGTCCCAACATCCTTGGGAGGTTATTTGTATCCTCTCTTGTGAAAACAGAACTAAAGTAAGAATTTAATTGATCTTCCATTTCCTTATTCCCCATTATATATTCCCCTGATTCTGACTGCAAGGGACCTACTCTGGATTTCACCAATCTTTTCCTCTTGACATATCTATAAAAGCTTTTGCAGTTGGTTTTTATATTTGCCGCAAACTTACTTTCGTAATTTATTTTTGCCCTCTTGATTAATTTTGTCTATAATGATCCTTTTAACATCCCTGTAGAAACTCTTGAGGTTTTCCATCAAGCTGTCTGCCAAAACAACCTCGTGCCTTCTTGAGAACTCTGAATTTGTTTAGGTAATCCAAAAACTGTGAAAAATCTTTCCACTGTTTTAGCTTTAATATTTCTTAATCATATAGCCTCTGGAAATCTCGATGCTGATAAAATAAAATAAAATAAAATAAAATTAACATAATTGTTAATAAGTACTGATTACCAGACTTAATTTTAGTCTACGATAACACTAGTTCCCCAACCACAAGAATAAGTTGCAAAGGGGCTACCGGAGGAACCTGGTTAGGTTTCCCCACACCTGACAAATGTGGCATATCCGGCAAAAATATACAACATCCCTTCTCAAACAAGGCCAAAAAAATTGTCTCAAAATTTTATTCATGGTCTTCTTCACACCTAAATGACCTACCAAAGATGTACTATGGGCTAAATTTAAAATTTAATTCTGGTAGACTTTAGACCACCTGATGAACCACTGCCCATTCCTCATTTGCAACCACATCGCATGGTCTCTATTTTCTCATTTATAGTTCACCCTTCCAGTAATATCCATAGGGCATTTCTTTACTTTCCTCCTCATTCACAACCTTATTTCTCAAGTCAGCAATGAAATTTTCCTTGACAAAGATAAGCCCTGACTATCAAATTTAACCTGTTCTTTCTGCTTCTCTTCTATTTCAGAATTACGGGCAAGTCTCTATCAACTGGATCTTCCTTTGCTTTCATCTTCTTAGACAAAGTACATGCAGGATATATTTCACAACCTTCATGAACCTCATCTTTACTTGGATTATTTGATAATTTCAAGACTGACTGAACCTTATCTTCTGCTAAGTCATTTCCTAATAAGAATGAGATTCCTCGCATGGGTAACTTTAAAATAACTCCCACTACAACTGGTCCTTTAATTAATTCTGAATTTAACACTATTTTGTGAAAGGCAATTGATTCTATCTCTCCTCCAACACTTCTAATCAAAGTTGTCTCTCCTGTGTCAGTCTTCTAATCAAGGGTTAAGACATTTTCCAAAAAAAGTGATTGGGCAGTCCCCATATCTCTGAGAATTTTAATAGGCACCTGTAAAGCTCCTTCATTCACAGAAATCAAGCCTTCTGACACAAAAGGCCTGAAAACATTCATAACCTCCTTGGCAGGTATGAAACTTTTATTCTCATCACATTCAACTGTCTGAATACGCCAAACTTGACCAGGTTTCTTACAGAAATAACAGACAAAACCTAAAATTCTGTCTTTTTTCTGAATTATCATCTGGTTTCTTGATTTTCTCCCCAGGATTAATTTCAAGTTTACTGGGCTGTTCAACCTCAAACTTCTGAAAAGGCTTACTATACTGAAATTTATTTTTGTGAATCAATGAATACTCAGCAGCTAAACAAGCAGCCTATTGCCTTGTATCTACATCTTTTTCATCCAGACACAATTTGATCTCATTAGGCACACTCCTTTTAATTTCTTCAATTTAAATCAATTCTCTAAATCTATTGAATTCATTGTTTATATCTTTTGAGGCACATCAATGGTGAAAACGTACAGATTTTTCAAGTGCAAATCCATATAAGATTGGTTTCATGCTTTTCCCAAACTCCTAAGCTTTTGTCGATACGCTTTTGGAACTAACTCATAAGGCTTTTCAACAGTGTCATTCAAACTAAAATCTGCCAGTAGTTATTTTCCCTTCTATACACTTTGAACCATGAGAGGCCGTTTTTCTTCTGGCCATTTTGAACTCTGAGCAACCTTTTCAAAAAGCTGAAAATATGTATGAATTGTCCTCTCATCAAAAGGAGGAAATGAACCTCTCTACTCACCATAAACTTCTCTGGAGAAGATGGAGCTTCAGTTTTATTCTCTCCCTGTATCCCAAGTCTTATCCTAATTCTTGTAGCTTTCTCATATTTCCTATTTTATCAGCTTCTTCCACCTCATGTTTTCTCTTATTTATCGGCTTCTTCTTTAATTTTTTAAATTACAATTGCAGTTCAAAAGAGCAAATTACAGGAGCATTTTCTAAGTATTCCTTTTCAATTATTTCTTTGTTGATACAATATTTTGCTATAATTCTCTGTATTTCAGTTTTCTTCATACCAGTTTTGACTTCATCAAGATTTAATTCCCTAGCAATGAATAGCAAATCTTGTTTACTCATTTTCTGCAGGTCAGCGAAAGATGCAAGCTTCATAAAGTCATCAATATCCATTGCTGCTGTTTCCCCTTACAAGCTTTAAATTAGGTTGGAGAAACAATTAAGCAATAAATCACAAAACTCTAAAAGTTTACAATCCCAAAACTGTAAATAGTTTAGAATGATTCAAAATTGGACGAGACCCCACAATGTTATGAGTTCATGTTATGAATTCTTTACATGAAAATTATGGCCAAGAGCTGTTATTACCAGTAGAGACAGAATTAGAATTATTGTCACATAATGGAAATATAAAGAAATTTATCTCAATGATGTATATGTTAATACAAAAGAAAGTCCAAAAATAGGGCTTCATAATTCTAGACAAAGATGGGAAGTAGATTTAAATAAACAAATAGATGAACAAGATTGGATTGGGATATGTAGAGAAAATATGAAAAGTACAATAAATGTGAGATATAGAATGGTGCAATATAATTTTATATCTAACCATATAAACTTAAAAATGGAATCAGACTCTTTTGAATTTACGTCTTAGATGTGGACAGGAAATTGGTACATTTTTGCATTCTACTTGGCAGTGACCCAAAATTAAATTTGGTTAGAAATGGGGAAATTATTGGAACGAATAATGGGAATTAAATTCCCATAGGATCAATGTTGTTTTTATTGGGTGATATTAAGAATATTGAATCTAAGTTGAAATTGAATATGTATCAAAAGATGTTCAAATTGCTTCAGCAATTTGTATGACCATAACTTGGAATCTGATACAGATTTGGGTATATAGAGATGGTATGCTTGAAGTCGAGAGTTGTATACCACTTGAGAAAATTACTTATACTTTAAGAGACAAATATTTTGGAAGATATGGAGCCCTTGTTTACAAAATATGGGTGTTAATATTTAAATGAAGCTGTAACATTCCCTTCTCCTTAAGGTCTCAGTATATAAGAAACTTTAAGGTAATAGACCCTGTTGAGGGTCTCTTGTCTTGTTCTTTCTCTTTTTCTTTTTTCCTTTTGGGGGAAGGGTGGTATATGGGGGGATGGGTGTGTGGTGATATGTAATTACATCACGAGGTTACCAGGGGTCATCCCAGTGACCTTGTATATAAAGGAGTCCAGAGCTACAGTTCAGCCTTCCAGGTTCGTCTTCTGAGAGACAAGACCTCTTAGTGTACATATTAGTTTATTAAAGCTGTCTTATACTTGCACTGTTGGTGTGGTTATTGTCAGTACAATTTAATAAACTAATAAAATACTACTAGGATGGAAGCTGCTTCTGCTCCAATGCGCATTCCCCACCACCTGGAGACTCTTCCTGAGGAATGGAATCCGGGGACGACTAGCACGCATGACCATTCGAGGTCAGAGAAGGCGAGGGACTGCTGTACTGGAATCATGGTGGAATGCGGGAAGACCACAGAAGTCTGATAGGGCAGGTAATAAATGGCCAAGAGCTCTGCCTGCCTGTGGGTTTGCCAGTACAGGCACCGCCGATCTTAAACCCTGGTCTGTTCAGAAAGGGGCCACTACAAGCACGGGTGGAAGGATCACCACAAGTCGTGCTCATGATCACCACATATGTGCAGAATTCATGACCATGCCAGAGCCAGGGAAAGCATACACCGCTACCGTGACTCCCCCAGCAGCAGTTTCCCCTGTACCATGGAGACCTGTCGCTACCGCTGGAATCCCCCCAAGCCTGCTGCAAATGTCCCAAAGCCAGAGACTCAGTCAACAGGCCCAAGTGCCCAGGATACTCCTCCAGCAGATACAAGCCCCACAGAAGCTCTACCAGCAGCTCCCAGTACTCCAGGGTCCACCCTTTCTACACCTAAGGGATCAGAGACTGCGGCTTAGCCATGTGCTTCGACCAGTCAGGCTGGAGCTCAACCCCAGAAATCCCGGAGCTGGCACGCACTTCGGCCGCTGGCAGAGATGCTTTCTGAATTACGTGGAGGGTGCTGAGGCATCGGATAAAGAGCTGCTGTTAGCACAGCTGGGAGACCACCCTTACTCCCTTATACAGGATGCCAAGTCCTACCAAGAGGCAATGAGCATTTTACAGAGTCATTACAATAAGGGGCATAGCGAACTCCACTCCCGGTACAGACTCATGACTAGGTCACAACAAGTAGGGGAGTCTGCCAGAGACTTTATACTATCTCTGAAAGACCTGTCGAGAGGCGGCAACTTTAAAGCAGTATCAGCTCAGGAGTATGTGGAGGACCTTATTAGGGACAGAATTGTTGCAGGCATACAGTCCACTGAGACGAGACATCAATTGCTGGAGAAAGGAATGGTGGGGCTAAAGGAGGCAAAGACTATTGCAGAAGCTTTAAAAAGCACCAGGAAATCATTGGAGGAGTACTCCAGGACCCTGGGGCTGAGACAAATGTCACACTGTTGGACTCTCTAGCCCAGTGGTTCTCAACTTTCTTCTTTCCACTCACATACCACTTTAAGTATTCCTCTGCCATCGGTGCTCTGTGATGAGTAAGGGATTTCTTAAGGTGGTATGTGGTTGGAAAGAAAAAGTTTGAAAAACCATTGTTTTAATTGAACCTAATTGACACGTTATGTGCACGGTTTCAGAACTCCAAAAGATCAAAATATTTCAGTCACAATTGGGTCCAGAGCAGTGATTCTCAACCTTCCCTTCCTACTCACATCCCACCTTATGCAATCCCTTATTCATCACAGAGCATTGATGGTGTACAGATTGCTTAAAGTGGTATATGAGTGGTGTAATGCTCGTCGAAAGAACCAAAGACTTGTTGATCCAAACCAAGGCTTTTATTAACTAAAAGACTGGAGCATATCACAAGTAGGTCGACCAGTCCAGAATGAACTGGTCTGGCTAGGAGCAATTCTTTAAGACCTGCCAGTAGGTGTAGCTACATTCTGAGCCAATCACTGTCATCCTACACTACTATCTGTACATATGTACATATACACATTGGTGATAGAATCTGTACTATCACATTCACCCCTTGTTTGAGAACCGACCCCAGGGTGGATGGAGGTTAAGGGCTGTACCGGTCAGGGGGCCTGACCATCCGGTGTGACCACCGTGGTGCCGGAATTGGGGTTGCCAGAGTTGTGTCACCGGGTGCGGCCACTGCTTTACTCAATTCCCCAATGGCGTTGTCAACAAACTGGCCTGAGCTGGTGGGGTGGTGCTGGTCCCTCTGTTCAAGCACATGACCTGGGGGAGAAGGAATAGAGGGAAGTTTGGTTAAAGGCACTCTTGCGCCTGATCCAGCTTGGGCTAGGTCCCTTACCAAGACTGTGTCCTCCTGTCCGTCCGGGTACTCAACGTAGGCATAATGCGGGTTCGCTTGGAGCAGAGTCACGAAGGGGACATTCTTAGAGTACCGGACGTGGCGTCGTAAAAGGGTGGACCGGGAACCGACTCGGATTTCCTCGGGAAAGAGAACATCCTTTCATGGGGGGTGGCATTGGTCGTGGTGCATAGGAGAGAGCAGATGGAGTGTAGGGCACGAGTGAGCACATCCTGCCAGCGAGAGGTGGGGAGACCTTTGGACCAGAGGGCAAACATAACCGCTTTCCAGACGGTGGCATTCTCTCTTTTGACTTGCCCATTACCACATGGGTGATAGCTGGTGGTCCTGCTTGAAGCAATACCATGCTCCAGAAGGTACTGCCGCAGTTCTGCGCTCATAAATGAGGAACCCCTGTCACTGTGGATGTAAATGGGGTACCTGAAGATGGCAAAGATGCTGTGTAGGGCCTCTATGAGGAGGTAGTCATGTCCGAGCTGGACACAGCAAACGGCAAGCGGGAGTACTCGTCGATGGCTGTAAGGATGTAGGTGTTACGGTTGGTTGACGGTAGGGGCCCCTTGAAGTCTACGCTGAGACGCTCAAAGGGGCGGGTGGCTTTGATGACGTGGATGTTCTCCGGAAGGAAGTGGGGCTTGCACTCAACGCACACTGGGCTGTCTAGTGACCCCTGGATGTCAGAGCTCCTCATGGACTTTCTGCAGCCTGTCCAGTTGCATGTTGGTGCAAGTCCCCCTGGAGAGCGCATCTGGTGGGTCATTGAGTTTACCAGGCCGATACAGTATGTCATAATTAAAGGTGGAGAGCTCGATTCTCTACCTGGCGATTTTGTCATTCTTGATCTTACCTCACTGGGTATTGCTAAACATGAAGGAGACCATGCATTGGTTGGTCAGCAGCGTAAAGCACCTGCCAGTGTGGTAGTGTCTCCAACAATGTACTGCCTGGGCCTCCTTCTCAACAAAGGAGTGTCGGCTCTCAGGACCTTGGAGGGTTCTGGGGAAGAAGGTTACTGGCCAGCTGACCTGGTTCAAAGTGGCTGCCAGTGCAAAGCCAGATGCATCGCTTTCGATTTGGAATGGAATGGACTCATCGATGGCGTGCAGCATTGCAGCAGCGATGTCCGATTTGATGCGGTCGAAGGCCGCTCTGGATTCAGTTGACAGGGGAAGGAGGCAGTCTTGATGAGTGGCCGTGCCTTGTTGGCATAGTGTGGAATCCATTGGTCATAGTAAGAGAAAAAACCCAGGCAGCGTTTGAGTGCCTTCTGGATGATGGGGGTGGGGGGGGACATCCACAAGGGGACGCATGTGGTCAGGATCCAGCATGACCACCCCGTTCTGAACCACATAACCCAGAATTGCGAGCTGAGTGGTCCGGAAGACTCACTTGTCGAAATTGTAGGTCAAGTGCGGCCGAGATGCAGTCCGAAAAATTTTCTCAAGGTTGGCATCGTGATCCTCCGTGTCATGGCTGCAGATGGTGACATTGTCCAGATACGGGAAAGTAGCAGTCAGCCCATTCTGGTCCACCATCCGGTCCATTTCCCGCTGGAAGATCGCGACGCCATTTGTGACCCCAAAGGGTACCCTGAGGAATTGCTACAGCCACCCATTCGCTTCGAAGGCCGTGAAAGGTTGGTTTTCTCGGCAGATCGGGAGCTGATGATAGGCCGAACGCAAGTCAATGATGGAAAATACACGGTATTGGGTGATCTGATTCACCACATCCATGATCCATGGAGGGGGATACGCATCCTGGAGCGTGAAGCGGTTGATAGTCTGGCTATAGTCAACCACCATCCGCGGCTTCTCCCTGTTTTTAACAACCACTACCTGGGCCCTCCATGGACTCGAGCTAGGTTCGATAATGCCCTCATCCAGCAGTCTGCACACCTCGTTTGTGATAAATTTCCTGTGTTCAGATCTATATTGCCGGCTTTTGGTGGCCACAGGCTTCCAGCCAGGGGTGAGATTTGCGTAAAGTGCTGGCTGAGCAACTCGGAGGGTGAAGAAACTACAGGTGAGGCCCCGGGGCGTGAGGGCGGGTGGCTCAGGCTGCCGCTGGCAGGAGGTTCCCAGGGTGGAGTGGTTATAGACAGAGAGCAGAGCGTGAGGCCCCCCAAAATGCAGGGAAATAGTTTGAAATTGGCAATGAAAATCCAGTCCCAGCAGAGCAGGGGTGCACAATTGGGGAAGGACTAATAGTTTGAAGTCTGTGAATGTGATGTCCTGGACTTTCAGGGTCACCACACAGTATCCCTTTACACCAGTCGAGAGCGATCTGGTCGCCAATTAAATTTTCTGTGTAGTGGGGAGACGGTGGGGCAGGTCCATGCGGATAAAACTGTCTGTTGACCCCGAGTCAAATAAGCAAGTTGTATAGTGTCCATGCACTTTAATCAATTCCATTGCTTTTGTGAGGGGTTGGGGGTAGTCCTTGTCAAGGGTTATTGATGCAGAGACTTGTAATGTAGACAATGGAGACCTGCGTGATAACATTACGCAAACAGTGGGGCCTGGAAAAACAGTGTCGGGGAGGTGGTGTTGCTGCCTGCAGCCAAAGGTAAGTATTGGGGGTCGCTGCTTGCCATCGGCGGTGGGGCGGTCAGCAGGGGGCGGTCAGTGGTGGTGGGTCCCCGGATGGCAGTGTTGGGTTCCCGGTCAGCAGCGTCGACAGGTACCGGGTTGGCAGCGTCGGCATGTCACCAGTCCGCAACAGTGGTGGGTCCCCGGACGGTGGCGTCGGGTCCCTGGTCGGTGGTGGCAGCGACGAACCCTGGTAAGCAGCAGTGGTGGGTCCCTGGTCGGCGGCGACTGCAGGAATTGAGGTCTGGGCTGGGTCCTGCTTGGATGTTAGGGTGAACGTCATTGCGGCAATGGTGGGTTGTACCTTGTGCTCTCGGCGTCTGACCCGTGATGTCAGGCGCTGCCGCACGGTGGAGCCTGTGCTCTCATTGGATGAGAGCTCTGAGGAAGAAGTGTTTGAAATGGACAGTGGTGATTTGGCTTCACACGAGGCACTGTGTGGCCATTTTGGAGCAACAGATTGCAGCAAAGTGGCCTGGCTTTTCTCGCCGGGCATTGGGACCTGCTGTGCTCATTCTTCCCGCAGAAATAAAACTTTTGGTTTGCATCGGGCAGCGTAGCGGCAGTAGTAGGGTAGAGGGAAGGCATCCTACTTACATCAGAGTGTGGGGTCCAGCCCCGGTGTACATGTCCATACTTAAGACCGTAGTCTCCATTGTCTCTGTGATCTGGATCACGTCCTCTAGGCTTTCTCCCCCGTGCTCTAGCGATCGAACCCTGGCCACATAGGCATTCTGAATGAGATCATCTGTGGTCTCCACAGCAGTTCTGTCTGTGCAGGCACAGTCCCTTAGTGCCTGAATATAAGCTTTAAATGAGGCTGTTGCCTCTGTGAGAAGCAGAAGTACCTTCACAGATTTCGTTCGAGACAAAAATTGAGAACAAAGAACATTTATTGTACAACAGTGCAAAGTTGGGTGCTTCCCCTTACCCTGGGAATACACACACATACTGGGGCTCACCCAACTTTTATACAGTTCATTTCAGTGTAGAGGTACTCCCCCCACCTTAACATTCTTGGCCTCCTGAATTGGTTTGGCATTTGGTAATTCTGTCTGCCTAAGTGCAGTTTCTGTAAACTTGAAAGACCATGGGGTATCCTGTCTGGGTCCCATCATGTCATTGTCCTTATTCATGAATCTGCTTTTGTCCTTATTCACACATCTCAACCCCCAGTACTAAATTCTATATGCAGAACTTGCTAATTCTTTCTATCACTATGACCCTTATTCTATTATACTTGCCTAACCCTTCCTCACACTCTTATCGGAATTCATCCTTATCAGAATTCATCCCTACTCAGCACTTACTTAACTTCCTCTAATCTAGTCTAGTATTCCTTATTTCATTCATACTAGCTTTACTTCCTATATTCTATTATCTCTCACACCTCCTTGTAGCAGGTTTGTACCGAGCATAGACCTTGTTCACTGGTTGCTCGTAGAGCCCTTTCTGCACCTTCAATGCTGCGCCGTAAGTGGTCGTGTCCTGGACACTCTGGTAGACTCTCGGGGACACCATCGTCATCAATATTAGTAGTCGAAGGCTGTCCTCTTATCACGGGAGGATCAGAGAGCCGTAAGTATGTTTCAAAGCACCTCACCCAGCGCTTAAAGTCATTCGAGGCTGTAGCTGACTGTGGGTCGATGTCGAGGCGTTCCAGCCGTAGCATACGCTCCATCCCTTCAAAATTTAGTTTTCGTTAATAAAATTGTAATGCACGTCAAAAGAACCAAAGACTTGTCGATCCAAACCAAGGCTTTTATTAACTAAAAGACTGGAGCATATCACAAGTAGGTCGACCAGTCCAGAATGACCTGGTCTGGCTAGGAGCAATTCTTTAAGACCTGCCAGTAGGTGTAGCTACACTCTCAGCCAATCACAGTCATCTACACTACCATCTGTACATATGTACATATACACATTGGTGATAGAATCTGTACTATCACAAGGGGAAAGGAAAAGGTTGGAAAACACTGCCCTAGACCCATGAAAAGAAAAGTATGCTGCCTCACAGGAGTTCACAGCAGCAGCAGCACACCTTGAGGGTCCCAAGTGCTTTTTCTGTGGACAAAGGTCCCCCAGAGCCCTCTGCCCTGCCAGAGGAAATGTCTGTTCCAACTGTGGAAAACATGGGCATTATGCAAAAGTCTGCAGAAACCCCAAGGCCACAGCCAAGGCCCATTCTCATGCTAATGAGAGGCGGGAAAGCTCTTCTTTCTCCACAGACAAACAGAAGAAGAAGAATGCCATGTGCAGCCGGCCATCTTGGACAAATGCTACAAAGCAGAGGACACAATCTTCAGGAGATGAATATAACGCCGAGTACTATTGGATGGAACGACACGAAGGACACGCCAGAATCAGGCGAGTCTTCACAATTTATCTGATGCCACTGTGTGCATCAAAATTAATGATGTGAGGGTAAATTGCTTAATAGATAGTGGAAGCACTGAAAGTTTTATTGACCAGGGGTTAGTGAACCACCTTGCCCTCTCCACATGCCCGAGTAAGCACCAGATCCTGTTAGCAGCCATCAGCCTTGCAGCTGAGGTAAAACAGTTTTGCAGGGTTACTCGAGAAATCCAGGGCACAAAATACAAAGGGTTCAAATTACTAGTATTCCCTCACCTCTGTGCCCTGGTACTATTGGGGTTAGATTTTCAGTGCCAGTTAGAAAGCATTACAGGCCTCACCCCTCACTATGCCTTACGAAGAAACAACACTGCAGCCTGTCTGTCCTGAACATAGAACCCCCTCCACTGTTCACACACCTGACCCTAGAATGCACACTAATAGCCACAAAGAGCAGGAGGTACAGCCCGAGGGACAGAGCCTTCATTAGGACAGAGGTCCACAGGCTACTACAGGTGGGCATCATAGAGCAGAGCACCAGCCCCTGGAAAGCCCAGTTGGTTGTAGTAAAGTCAGGAGAAAAACTGCGCATGGTAGTGGATTACAGCCAGACAATCAACAAATTTATAGAACTAGATGCCTACCCCCTGATATGCATAGCAGACATGGTCAACAACATTACACGGTATAAGGTGTTCTCCATTATCGTCCTGAAAGCAGCATACCACCAACTGCCCATTAGAAACAGCGATCGCATTTACATGGCATTTGAGGCAGATGGCAGGCTGTATCAATTTCTGCTAGTCCCCTTCGATGTCACCAATGGTGTGTCCCTGTTTCAGAGAGAAATGGACTGAATAGTAGATGAGTTCCAACTGAAAGCGGTGTTCCCCTACTTAGACAACGTGACAATCTGTGGCCACACTCAGGAAGATCATGACACGAATTTAAAATGCTTCTTCCAGGCAGCCGAGGAAAGGAACCTAACATACAACAGGGATAAATGTGTCTTTAAGTGCCAGGAAGTTGCCAATCCTGGGCTACATAGTGCAGAACGGGGAAATCAGCCCAGACCCAGCCCGTATGCACCCTCTCCTAGACCTCCCAGTGCCACACATGCTAAAAGCACTTTCTTCGCCCAATGGGTCCCCAACTATGCCGACAGGACCCGCCCACATAAAAGCCTCCGTTTTCCCACTGTGCTCAGCAGCCACCAGAGCATTCAGGGACATTAGGGACCATATCGCTAAAGCTAACATGCAGTCCATAGATGAGTTGATCCCGTTTCAAGTAGAAACAGATGCATCCGATGTAGCTCTGGCAGCCACCCTAAACCAAGACGGATGACCAGTGGCCTTCTTCTCGCGACCCCTACAAGGGTCAGAGGTCCTAAAAGCAAAAGACCTGCCTGTTACTAGATGGCAAGAATTATTCCCAGAAGCCCTACACTCTATACGTTCTTTGTTGTGTACTGCCACTAACATGACCCCACATGACCGTATATTTTCTTTCACAAGGAAAGCCACGACGGGCACAGTGCTGCCTAAATGGATGATGACACCAGGATCTGTTCTCCTTTGGAAGCACTGCAGACCCCACAAAGCAGTCCCACTGGTGGATCAAATGGAGTTGAGGCATGTGAACCCTCAGTACGCCTTCGTCACATTTCCAGATGGAAGAGAAGACTCGGTGGCCACCAAGGATCTCACACCAGCCAGATGTGTGAATAACGTGGAGGAAACACAGATGTCTATGAATCAACAAGGAGCACAGCAGAAGTCACTAGAACAGTTGTTCATTGAGTCATCCCAGAGTACTATACCACCCACCCCAGAAATCAGTCCCTGGATATGCCCACCCCACAAAATGTCACCACCCTAAACATGATGGCAGGACCTAATCCCATACAAGGGGATCACCAGCCTACACGACCTTATAGCCATCTAGTACTTCCCACTCCCACACCTCCACCAAGAAAGGCCGAAAGGCAGACTGCACTACCCACCCCTATACCACTACGAAGGAGGTCCTGAAGACAACGGAAAAAAAATTTTGGACTTATGAACTTACAAACAATGGAACGGGGGTGTGGGGAATAACAATTTTTTTAAGGGGGGTGAAAGTGGAGATATGTAATTACACCACTAGGTCACCAGGGGTCATCCTGGTGACCTTGTATATAAAGCAGTACAGAGCTATAAGTCTAGCCTTCCAGGTGAGTCTTGCAGAGAGACAAGACCTCTTAGTGTTGTCTTGGGTAAACTTATACCTCTCATTTTGTTCGTTTTAGATTGGTCACAGTGTTTGAGCTACTGAAAGAAAATAGCCACACACACCGAGAACAGTTCAGTTTATACAAATGTTTATTACAAATTCAAAAGCTGATTTCAAACTACAATATGCAAGCCCTTCCCAACTATACTTATCAACGCTTGGACTGGTCCCAACTGCCGAAGCGAAGGAACGACTGCACATTTGTAGTAGATTGTCAGGGCTCCGGTAGCAGCTTCTCCACCTCCCCCGACCGGGACATTGGCTGGACTCCAGAAGTTCTTCTTCTTGCTGACAGATGTTGCCACCTCTTGGAGAGTCTCAAACTTCAGCAGCGGGACCATGGGTTATATTACCCAATAACTGCTTACCCAAGCACATATTCCCAGCACAGCAAGAAAGATAAGCGAGCAAGCTAGCATGCTAGGCTTCTATCGAATAACATAATTTTCAGATTATCACTTTGAATACAATGGTTTATTTTGCATCAAGGCTAGGCCTCTGACAGTCTGTGACCAAAACAAGCAGGAAGATTAAATGTTCTTGGTACACAGATGTCCTTTCGTAAATGTCCTCGGTGGAATTTAGCTTATGTCTGCTGTGACCAAAACAAGCAGGAAGATTAAATGTTCTTGGTACACAGATGTCCTTTCGTAAATGTCCTCGGTGGAATTTAGCTTATGTCTGCTGATTCTAAAAAACGAGGCTGCAAAAATAAAAAAAACACGGTTAGAATCTTCCATTACATTCAACCCCTTGGTCACATGCTGTCAGACACGAGACTTAACAAGCATAAGAGTACAAAAAGAGCATAAAAGAGAAATCAAAACTACAATAATCACAAAAACAAGCAATAATGCGAGCAACCAACAGAGAATAGGGTGGCCCAACCCCCCAAATGTACCAGCTAACCATGAAAAAGGATTCCAACCAAGGCTCAAATTATCCTTGTGGGCCACAATACCCAGATACTGGAGCTCACGAACAGATTTTGAAACATGCTGAACAATAACATGAAACTCCACTAGTTCCACCTACCCACTCCCTTGCCCATAACCCTCCAAGCTGCACTTGAGGCGGATGACCGAGGAATTCCTTGATGTAATGCATCGGACCATGTTTCCCACGGGCAACTCCCTCGGAACGTCCTCAACATTACAAGTCCAATTGTTGGCACCAAAGCAGCTGTTAAGCCAGATCACCAGGAGCGTAAGACGGAGAACCTGGAACAAAGAAGCCTGACACATGTCACTCACGATACCGGAAGCATTCAGCGTTTAAACAGACTAAATCATCCTGTCCCTCAATAGCTACCCACCGAGTGTTACCCTGAGCAGGTGTCACTATTTCTCCTTTTGCAGGAGGGCCAACCATATATTTTGTCCGGCATTCTCTAGTTCGGGAGTGGGGGGCAATGACTGTTTTTCCTCTGGAATAGGCTGTAATTCAGAAGCGTGAAGAAGTCGGTGGAAAGGTGTACCTCCTTTTAAAGGGCGATGATTCAAATTGTGGACTGCCTGCTGCAGCACATGGCACCACCCCTTCAGGATCCCCAGTGGTGTTGGCTATGATCAACCTCTTAAAGCATTGCAATCCTCTACTGACCCACTAATTTTTGCTTCCTTGTATTCCTTTCACGTTCACTTTGGCTTCCACAGTTAGCCACAATTGTGACATTTTTCCATTAAAGTTTCTGTCAAAAAGATTATATTTTTTTGATATGTATTTATCGTGCATCTTCCCCATGTCTTGTGGAAACTTCATCCAGTGAGGAAGGGACATTGTTACCGATTTACACTGTCTGTTGGCTTCTGCTGAGGAAGTCAAGGATCCAGTAGGAGAGCGTGGTGCAGAGACCCAGGGTTCAGAGCTTAAGGGGATGATGATAATAGAAGCTGAGCTGTAATAGATGAATGCATTCTAGGGATCAATGTTTTAAAGGAACAATCCCTTTATACCATCTTCCCTACGAGTGCCCCCCCTGCAACCTACTTTGACCAGTTCCCCTCTTGTGGCACTGTAATTCAGTTCACAGAAATCCCAATACATCTGACTTTCTTTTCTCCTTGTCAAACTTGAATTTGAATATAATCATATTGTGATCACTGCCTCCTAATGGTTCCAATACCATACACTCTCTAATCACCTCAGGTGCATTACACAATCTTTTCTTCTTTGGCTTGGCTTCGCGGACGAAGATTTATGGAGGGGGTAAGAAGTCCACGTCAGCTGCAGGCTCGTTTGTGGCTGACCAGTCCGATGCGGGACAGGCAGACACGATTGCAGCGGTTGCAAGGGAAAATTGGTTGGTTGGGGTTGGGTGTTGGGTTTTTCCTCCTTTGCCTTTTGTCAGTGAGGTGGGCTCTGCGGTCTTCTTCAAAGGAGGCTGCTGCCCGCCAAACTGTGAGGCGCCAAGATGCACGGTTTGAGGCGTTATCAGCCCACTGGCGGTGGTCAATGTGGCAGGCACCAAGAGATTTCTTTAGGCAGTCCTTGTACCTTTTCTTTGGTGCACCTCTGTCACGGTGGCCAGTGGAGAGCTCGCCATATAATACGATCTTGGGAAGGCGATGGTCCTCCATTCTGGAGACGTGACCCATCCAGCGCAGCTGGATCTTCAGCAGCGTGGACTCGATGCTGTCGACCTCTGCCATCTCGAGTACCTCGACATTAGGGGTGTGAGCGCTCCAATGGATGTTGAGGATGGAGCGGAGACAACGCTGGTGGAAGCGTTCTAGGAGCCGTAGGTGGTGCCGGTAGAGGACCCATGATTCGGAGCCGAACAGGAGTGTGGGTATGACAACGGCTCTGTATACGCTTATCTTTGTGAGGTTTTTCAGTTGGTTGTTTTTCCAGACTCTTTTGTGTAGTCTTCCAAAGGCGCTATTTGCCTTGGCGAGTCTGTTGTCTATCTCATTGTCGATCCTTGCATCTGATGAAATGGTGCACCCGAGATAGGTAAACTGGTTGACCGTTTTGAGTTTTGTGTGCCCGATGGAGATGTGGGGGGGCTGGTAGTCATGGTGGGGAGCTGGCTGATGGAGGACCTCAGTTTTCTTCAGGCTGACTTCCAGGCCAAACATTTTGGCAGTTTCCGCAAAGCAGGACGTCAAGCGCTGAAGAGCTGGCTCTGAATGGGCAACTAAAGCGGCATCATCTGCAAAGAGTAGTTCACGGACAAGTTTCTCTTGTGTCTTGGTGTGAGCTTGCAGGCGCCTCAGATTGAAGAGACTGCCATCCGTGCGGTACCGGACGTAAACAGCGTCTTCATTGTTGGGGTCTTTCATGGCTTGGTTCAGCATCATGCTGAAGAAGATTGAAAAGAGGGTTGGTGCCAGAACACAGCCTTGCTTCACGCCATTGTTAATGGAGAAGGGTTCAGAGAGCTCATTGCTGTATCTGACCCGACCTTGTTGGTTTTCGTGCAGTTGGATAATCATGTTGAGGAACTTTGGGGGACATCCGATGCGCTCTAGTATTTGCCAAAGCCCTTTCCTGCTCACGGTGTCGAAGGCTTTGGTGAGGTCAACAAAGGTGATGTAGAGTCCTTTGTTTTGTTCTCTGCACTTTTCTTGGAGCTGTCTGAGGGCAAAGACCATGTCAGTGGTTCCTCTGTTTGCGCGAAAGCCGCACTGTGATTCTGGGAGAATATTCTCGGCGACACTAGGTATTATTCTATTTAGTAGAATCCTAGCGAAGATTTTGCCTGCAATGGAGAGCAACGTGATTCCCCTGTAGTTTGAGCAGTCTGATTTCTCGCCTTTGTTTTTGTACAGGGTGATGATGGTGGCATCACGAAGATCCTGAGGCAGTTTACCTTGGTCCCAACAAAGCTTGAAAAACTCATGCAGTTTGGTATGCAGAGTTTTGCCGCCAGCCTTCCAGACTTCTGGGGGGATTCCATCCATACCTGCTGCTTTGCCACTTTTCAGTTGTTCGATTGCCTTATATGTCTCATCCAGGGTGGGAACCTCATCCAGCTCTAGCCTTAGGGGCTGTTGAGGGAGCTGGAGCAGGGCGGAATCTTGGACTGAGCGGTTGGTACTGAAAAGAGATTGGAAGTGTTCTGACCATCGGTTGAGGATGGAGATCTTGTCGCTGAGGAGGACTTTGCCGTCTGAGCTGCGCAGCGGGCTTTGGACTTGGGGTGAGGGGCCGTACACAGCCTTTAGAGCCTCGTAGAAACCCCTGAAGTCGCCAATGTCCGCGCTGAGCTGTGTTCGTTTGGCGAGGCTAGTCCACCACTCATTTTGGATCTCCCGGAGTTTGCGCTGAAGATGGCTGCATGCGCGACAAAATCTCTCAAGGTCCATTTCCAACGTGTTTTTCCCAATCAACTTGCATGTTAAAATCCCCCATGACTACTATAATATTGCCCTTTTGATATGCCTTTTTTTTATCTGATGCTCCAAATTGTTTTCCACATCACGGCAACAGTTTGGAGATCTGTACATGACAGTCAACACTGTCTTGTTAGCCTTGCCATTTTATAACATCTAATTTCATAACTTCCATAACATAAAGTTCCATAACTTCTAATTTTATGTCACTTCTTTCTAAGAATAAATGATCCTTACCAACAAACCACACCACCTCTACACCTTCTCCCCACCACAATGCTTACCTGCCTATCCTTTTAATACACTGTGTATCCATATAACCATATAACAATTTACAGTACAGAAACAGGCCATATTGGCCCTTCTCGTCCACACCGATTTAAGTGAAACTCCACTAGTTCCACCTACCCACTCCCTTGCCCATAACCCTCCAACCTCCTCACATCCATGTACTCATCTAACCTCCTCTTAAATGACAGAATTGACCCTGCTGCAACTACCTCTTCTGGAAGATCATACCACTCAGCTACCACTCTCTGAGTGTTGGGCACTATCGGTAGCCTAATAATGATGTAGACAAAAGACTGAGGGGAACGATTGGCTTTATTAAGCAAGAGACTCCTGGTCCGGGTCTAGGCTAGGAAAATGAGCGGGAAGGAGAGGGGACTCGACCTTTATGGCCAGGAGTCACATGGGAAGGATCAAGGGGGGAATTAAGGTAGGGAGACCCCTGGAGGACAGGCCAGCCAGTACATACAGCCATATCACCACACTGAGTGAAGAAGCTTCTTCTTATATTACTCCTAAAGTTTTGCCCCCTAACCCTTAACTCATGACCCCTTGTACCAATCTCCCCTACCCTCAGGGGAAAAAGCCTATTCACATCTACTCTATCTATTCCCTTCATAATTTTAAATACCTCCATCAAATCTCTCTCAACCTTCTACGCTCCAATGAATAAAGTCCCAGTCTACTCAATCTTTCTCCGTATTCAAAATACTGCAATCCAGGTCACATTTTTGTAAACCTTCTTTGCACCCTCTCAACCTTATTGATATCCTTCCTATAATTTGGAGAGCAGAACTGGACACAATACTCCAAACCTGGCCTCACCAATGCCTTAAACAGTCTTAACATCACCCCCCAACTCCTCTATTCTATGCTATGATTTATAATGGTCAGCATACCAAAATCCTTCTTCACCACCCTATCTCCATGGGAATCAACCTTCAAGGAATGCTGAACCATTATTCCAAGATCCCTGTGTTCCTTTGCATTCCTCAATGTCCCCCCCCCCCTTCACTACATATGTTCTATTTTGGTTATTCCTCCCAAAATGAAGCACTTCACACTTATCTACATTAAACTCTATCTGCCACCTTTCAGCCCACCTTTCCAAGCAGTCCAAATCCTTCTGTAGTCCATGAAAAAACCTCCTCACCATCCACAACTTCCCCTAATGGACACTCAGCTCGCAATGATGTCCATCCTTTAGCCACGACTCTGTCATGGCCACTACAACATACCTGCCATTCTACAGCTGCGCTACAAGGTTATCCACTTTATTTTTTATGCTGCATGTATTTAAATAATGACCCTTTAGCACTTTATTTGTTACAGTTGACTCCGTGTCCCTTTGTATTGCAGGTCATCAAAGGGCTCCAATGTTGACCTATCTGCCTGATCATTCCACACAAATTCCCTATCATCTGTCCCTACTTGTGTGCCAAACACCTCTTTCTCTGCAACCCCTGTATCTACAACCCCTCAGCCAAGTCTCTGTAATGGCCACAGCATGTTTAGTCCGTACACTGAGCAATGTTACGAATTCATAACCAATCTTTTGAAACACTATTCATTCCTTTGGTTCCCCCCATCTAGTTTAACCCTCCCCCTGCAATAGCATTAGCAAACATTCCTGCCAGCATATTGGTTCCACTTGAGTTGCGGTGTTACCTATCGCAGTTGTACAGGTCACCCCTTTCGCAGTGACCATCCACCATATCCACGACCCTCATGACTCACTCACCGATCCTTCCAAAGCGACTGCTCTTTCTGCACCTGTGATACAACCCCTCAGCCAAGTCTCTGTAATGGCCACAGCATGTTTAGTCCGTGCACTGAGCAATGTTACGAGTTCATGACCAATATTTCGAAACACTATTCATTGAAGTATACACATTTCAATACAGAAGGTCCCCCTCAGCCTATCAGCATGGGTCTATCAAGTCTCTCCTTCTAACATGAGACCCTCCAGTCCAGATGAATAATTTCTGCTCCCTTTTCAGTTCAACGCCACCTGTAGATACCATTCCTTAAGTCACGTTGCAGCAAAATAACTCCGGAGTATTCAAGAGGCTTATGGGGCGATAGACAGGAGTAACAGGGAGGCAGTCACCTCAAGGAGACATGAAGAAGATTACTGTCTTCTTTACTGTCAACAGAAGGAAAGGGAATCAGTAGAAGACAATCAGACCATTCTCTTAAAAAACAAAGACATCATTTTATATATTTTGTGGGGGAAAACAACCTAGCAGGTGCAAGCGTCAGCATTCAAGTCACTGGCACGGAGTATGGCACTGTGTCTCAGGAGAGAAAGAGAGTGACAGTGATAGAGATTCATTGATAAGGGGATCAGACAGGAGATTCTGTGATAAAGATGGAGATTGTCAGATGGTATTTTGCCCAGCAGATGCCAGGGAAAGACTTGTCTCTGAACATATGCTTGGAATTCTTTAGTGGGAAGCTGTTCATCCAGATGCCATGGCAAACCTTGGCACTGATGCCTTAGGCAGGAAAAGGGATGAAGTATGAAGAGTAAATATAGGGAGTTAGGAAGAAAGCTAAAAAGGAGGAGCTCACAGGTAATAATCACTGCATTTTTGCAAGTGGCAAGAATGGGAAATTATGGCTGATATACACATGGCTCAAATGTAGGGACAGCGTTTGGATTTGTGGACAATTTGTGGACATGTAGAAAAGGGACAGGTTTGCTCCTGAACTCCAGAGCTGACATTTTTTCTGGAACTGCTGGCGAGGGTTTAAAATTGTTAGGTGGAGGATGGGAACCAGTGAGTTAGGTCAGATAAAGATGCAGTCAGTGAAATGGTAATTGCAATGTATAGTGAAATTATGAGTCAGTTTGATGGTTTGAAATGTGTATCCTTCAATGAATAGTGTTTCGAAAGATGGTCATGAACGTAACATTGCTCAGTGTTACTTTCTCTCAGTCATCGATGACAGCCTTCCAGATCAGGAAATTCTCTTTTTGGGGTTGTAACTGGTAGTCCTGCTGGATGTGATGCCCCTCACCAGCAGATACTGACACGGCCTATCACTCATGATAGCTGAGCCCCAGTCGCTATGAACAAGGTAAAAATAGAGTCTAGGGATTTATAACGGACAAGGCATGGATGGTGGACGGGATGTGGGAGTACTCATCGATGACTGAGAGAAAGTAGGTATTCCAGTTCGTGGAGGGGAGAAGTCCCTTAAAATCAATGTTGAGCCATCCGAAGGGCCTGGATGATTTAATCAGGTGCACTTTCACGGGGTGAAAAAATTAAGGCTTGCACTCAGTGCAGACCTGGTCATTTCTCTCGCATCTTCTATTGACTAGGGCATATTGTGGGACTTGACAAAATGAGCCATGTGGGTGACCCCTGGATGGCAGAGCTCATTGTGTATGGTCTGCAGTTGGCCATTGTGTGCAGAGGCACAACATTGCACAACACTCCCTGGACAAGGCAGCTGGAGGGTTGTTAACGGCCCCTGGCCGGTAGGCGATATCAAAACTGTAGAAGAGATCAATCCTCCACCTAGTGATTTTGTCATTCTTAATTTTGTCCCTCTTGGCATTGCTGAACATGAATGTGACAGAGCACAGATCCATTAGGAGCGTAAATCGTTTGACCAGCCAGGTAGTGCCTCCAGTGCCTTACGGCTTCTATAATGGCCTGAGCCTCCTTTTCCACAGATGGTTTCCGAAGCTTGTGGCTTTGAAGCATCCGTGAGAAATAGGGAACTAGCCTGCCTGTCTAATTGAGAGTAGCGGCCAGGGCTACGTCCAAAGCATCACTTTCCAATTGTAAAGGTACATTTTCAACTTCTGCATGCATGCGACTTTTGCAATG
Organism: Narcine bancroftii; assembly: GCF_036971445.1. Taxonomy (NCBI): domain Eukaryota; kingdom Metazoa; phylum Chordata; class Chondrichthyes; order Torpediniformes; family Narcinidae; genus Narcine; species Narcine bancroftii. The sequence continues at coordinate 38,469,960 of NC_091482.1, forward strand.
TAACTTTGGAGGTAATTAAAAGCTATCTGGGCTTCGGCTGAAAGGAGGAAAGTCGTGGCCTTTAAGAGGGGACGAATCTTGTTGGCGTATTGAGGGACCCACTGGGCGTAATATGAGATAAACCCCAGGCATCTCCTCAAAGCCTTTGTGGTTCTGGGGGGAGGGGAAGCTCTAATAGGGGGCACATCCTATCATGGTATCAATAATGCCATTCTCCACCACGTATCCAGTCTTGTAGTCCTGAATGCACATTTGTCAGAATTGTAGGTAAAGTTCAGGGCTCTCACCACGTGGAGAAAGCTCTGGAGATTGGCGTCATGGTCTTCCTTGGTGTGGCCACAGATGGTGACATTGTCAAGATAGGGGAAGGTAGCCTTCAACTATCCACTATCCTGTACATCTGCCGCTGGAAAATAGATACCCCATTGGTAATACCGAAAGGGAACCTCTGGAACTGACCTTTAGCCTCAAATACCGTATATGGGTGGTCCTTGGAACAGATTGGCAGCTTTCAGGTCGATGGTCGAATAGATCTGATATTGCACAATATCGTTCACCATATTCAACAGACAGCTGCCCCTGCCCTGACTCAGGAGCCAGTGTTTGCTCTGTGGCACCTCTCCCTACTGCAGACCTTTCAGGTGGCAGAACTCCACCTTCAGTGCTGCCACCTTAACGTCCCTTTGCAGACACCGCAGCTGGCTCTGGAGCCACATTCTCCTGGCGATTTCACCTGAAAGCTGCTAAGGATATAATGGACAATTGACATCTCTGGGAGATGTTGAATAGGTTGTAAATTGCAGCAGATTTCACTGTGGACTGCGACAAGTAACTTCCAAACTGCTCTTGTGAGTTGAAATGGAGAGGAATGGAGAAGAATGCATTCTTGTTGCAGGGTCTGAACTATCTTGGAGGGAGGGGGACAACAACTGGTTCCCCTTTGCCTGTCCCATCTACAATTGTAGCCTTGCAAACCTGAATGTAAACGTATGCCTGTTGGTATAAAGGGATTGTTCCTTTAAAACATTGATCCCTAGAATGCATTCAGGTAAAGGCACTATTAAGACTATTACAGGAAAATGTGGTTTCAGGTCCCCAGGCACGAGTGGGCAATGGAAAAAATGTGCTAGGGGCCCTGGTCTTCATCCTATGGGAGTGGGGTGGGGGGGAGGGGTCTGACACCCCAGGGGTAAGGATTCCTGCTGACACAGCAGATCTCTAGCTCAGCCTTGAGGGCAGGAGAGACTGTTTCAAGTGGGAAAGGAGCAGAGACAGTGACAGAGTCGGCAGAGGCAGCTCTAGGCTTTATCCCAAGGTGGTTGTAGGTTTTCTCCAGGCCTTTTCTCTCCCCACAAAGTTCTTTCCACAGAGCGTAAATGGCAGAGGTCGGGATCCCATCTATGCTGGCACAGTCCTCCCCAATGCACAGCAGATCCACGAACAGATGCCTGTGTGTAAAGCAGGGAGGGATTGTTTTTTTGTCCTCACTGCTGCCCTATGGACATGGGTGAGTGCCCCCACTGCATGTATTCTAGCCCTTTCAGGAGGGTGATGGCATCCTGCACAGTCTTCCCATTAGCTGGTACCATGAGGAGCGGAACCACTGATTTAAGGTCAGGGACTGCAGTGGTTACAAGGTGCTCTACGAGTGCACCAGTCATCCTTGTATATTCAATAAAATTTTGGTTTTTCAATAAAATCCCTTTGATCAGCACCTACTCTTTTATAACCTGGGTGCCCTCACTGAAGGTACCCCATTGTGGGCACCTTTGTAGATCCCACTCCAGGAGGATGGGGTACCAGACCCTTACTTCAGTCACCACCCAATCCCAGAGGGTGGTGCCTTCCTGGACCTCTGGCTGTGGTGCCCACAGGGCATTGTTAATGCTCTACTGGTCAGAGAGGCTCCCTAGGGTGCTCGCCTCTTGGTGGGAAAAGCTCAAATAGGGGGCCCCTTCATCCCACAGCCAGAGAAAACAGATGCTTGTCAGGTCGCTGACAATACTGGTCTGCTAGCTGAGTTAACTCTTTTTGGGAGAAGTTGTGCATTTCAGTCGATTTGGAGAGGAGCCCTCTCTGCACTGGGTCTGGAACTGCATGGTTACGGGTCACATGTGCAGGCGTTTATTTTGGGGAAGGGAGAAGTGGCTGTGGAGCTTGGGCTCCAGCTCCTCCTCACCCTTATATTACCAGATGTCCCATACCCCAGTCACACATCCAGCTTGTTGTCCTGCTGGATCAATTTTCGGACTTTCAGTGGGTCCAGCTCCCAGCCAGACCTTCTGGCAGCCTGTGCCTGCTGCAACTGTATAAGCCTGCAGGCAACTTCAGTTCCCATGACCTTGAGATCGGTGGCTCGAGTCTGGGCAACCTGTGCTGCCTCCTGCAGTGTGCAGCAGCGCTGCTGGAGTTCCTCTAACTCCCTGTCCTTCTGGCTGTATAAATGCTGGATCTGGTTACTAATCTCGACCTGGTGTCTCAGGAGGGGCACACACAGCCAAAAGGCACCCCTCTGACTCCCCTTGGCTTTGGGGAACCCAGTCTTCTTAAGGAGGGAGACCATATGGTACCACAGTTTCTCACCATGTGAGTCCAATTGCTCAGACTAGTCCACTGGTTTACAGTGGTCTGCCAGCTGCTGGCCAAGCACTCAAATCCCTCCCTCTCGCCTATCCACCTGGGTATCCAATCCTCAGTGCTTGCATTGGCTTTTTTTCTCCTGTTCCAGAACATTTCCCCACACCTGTGTCCAGGCAAGACTTCGGAGACCCTGCTTGCAGCGCCAATTGTTGTGAGTGAGGCAACAGGTTTAGTAGGTCTCAAAGCCAAGGACTCTGAACACAGTTTTGATGTAGGGAAGGATTTTCTTTACAGAAGGCAACTGATGCAAAGAACACACACACACACACACAACACACAATGAACTGCTACACACAATGATCATGGAAAAATCACTACGATGCCCCACCACCGATCCACTCAATGCAGGCACAGCTTTATGCTACAAGGGACATTAATTAAAAGCTCCCAACCATTTTAACAGTTTCTCCAGCACCCTTCCACATTTCTAGGCCTGGAGTGAAACAGGGTGGTCCCAAGCTGGCAAAGGGAGAGAACAAAGAGCACATGGCACCTTTATAGTGCTGGAGGGACAAGCCCACATCATTTACTGGGGGCCAATAGCTCAGTGGCAGGAGGGGTAATCTAATTACAACACCCAAGGCCAAGTACAGGCAGGCTGGAGAGTGCAGTCCAGGTAATTTATATGTGCCCCACAGCAAGGTGTGCACTAACAGGTGGAGCAGAACCAAACCTTGATTGGCAGCTGGTGTGTCCTCTGACGAGGCGTCTTGGGTAATCTTATACCTCTCATTTTGTTCATTTTAGATTGGTCACAGTGTTTGAGCTACCGAAAGAAAATAGACACACACACCGAGTGCAGTTCAGTTCATACAAATGTTTATTACAAATTCAAAAGCTGATTTCACACTATAATATGCAAGCCCTTCCCAACTATACTTATCAATGCCTGGATTGGTCCCAACTGCTGAAGCGAGGCAACGACTGAACACTTGTAGTAGGTTGTCAGGGCGCTGGTAGCAGCTTCTCCACCTCCCCTGACCGGGACGTTGGCTGGACTCTAGTTCTTCTTCTTCCTGAGAGATGTTGGCACCTCTCGGAGAGTCTCAAATTTCAGCAGCGGGACCGAGGCCAAAAACTGCTTACCCAAGCACCTATTCCCAGCACTGTAAGAAAGATGTGAGCAAGCTAGCATGCTTAGGTTTCTATTGAATAACATAATTTTCAGATTATCACTTTGAATACAATGGTTTATTTTGCATCAAGGCTCGGCCTCTGACAGTCTGTGACCAAAACAAGCAAGAAGATTAAATGTTCTTGGTACACAGATGTCCTTTCGTCAGATAACTGCATCTCCTGCTCCTCGGTGGAATTTAGCTTATGTCTGCTGATTTTAAAACACAAGCAGTTCTCAGCCTTGCAGAAGCAAAGGCTGCAAAAGTAAAAAACACGGTTTGAATCTTCCATTACACTAGGTAGGGGGCAGTGCTGTCACATGACAGCCATGCCCTTTCCCAATACAAACATAAAAAGAATAATCTGCATCAGACAATGGCATAAGTTCACTTTTCTCCCAATTAACTTTGTACCCAGATAATTCTCCATATTCCTTTTGTGAGAGATGAGAAAAACTGATATTGCAATATGAACTTGAAGAAATGAAGAAAATAAAACTGATACATAAGTAAATGAATGAAGCCAGTACAAACAACATGAGACATGGATATTAGAAGGCAGGAAGCTGACACTGTCTGAGTAAGATAAGAATCTCCTAGCCCTTCAGACAGAAGCAGCAAGTTCACTGAATGAAGGAGATAAGGACAGACAATTGATGATAGAAGTAGAGTTAGTCTGAACGAGATAAGGGTCTCCAAGCCCCAGATAGAATTAGCAAGGCTTGCATAAATAATTAGAAAACCTTAGACAGTATTAGCCAGTTCAACATATATAATTAGTAAGCCATACACAGATTTATCAAGTTATGCATATTTAATTAGTAAACCCTAGACAGGATTAGCGAACTCTGCATATGAAGGGACTGTAGCTCTGAGAGTTGGAAAGGTGTGAATGGGGACAAGGGCAAGGTTATGAATAAGGACAATGGGGATAATGACATGAGAAGACACCGACAGGATACCCCCTGGTCCTCCAAGTGCACAGAAACAGAATGTAGGCAGGCAGGATTGCCTAATGCCAAACCTCTCCAGTAGGAGGCAGAAGAATGTAAGGGGGGGTTATTCCTATACTGAGAAACTGTATAAAAGTTGGGTGAGCCCCAGTGTATGTGTGTATTCCCAGGGAAAGGGGAAGCACCCAACTTTGCATTGTTGTATAATAAATGTTCTTTGTTCTCAATTTTTGTCTCGAGCAATTTCTTTAAAGGTAATTCTGTTTCTAACACTTTAATCTATCCTGTAAAACATTTAATTACTTTCTTGGCTCAGTTAAATAAATCAACATATCAACTGCAAAAGGTTCTATCATCAATGCAAATAATACAGGTGACAAAGGACAACCTTGCTAGTTGATCTCTCTAACTTAAAAGATTCAGGTAAAAATCAATTTGTCACAACTCTAGCCATTGGCTGTTTATATATTGCCTTAATCCAACTTATAAATATTGGTCCAAATCGAAACTTTTCCAAAAACTTAAATAAAAAATGTCATTCAACTCTGAGAGAGATGAGAAAAACTGACATTGCAATATGAACATGAAGAAATGAAGAAAATAAAATTGATACATAAGTAAATGAATGAAGCCAGTGCAAACAACATGAGACATGGATATTAGAAGGCAGGAAGCTGACACTGTCTGAGTAAGATAAGAATCTCCTACACCAGCAAGTTCACTGAATGAAGGAGAGAAGGACAGACAATTGAGAATAGAAGTAGAGTTAGTCTGAATGAGATAAGGGTCGCCAAGCCCCAGATAGAATTAGCAAGGCTTGCATAAATAATTAGAAGACCTTAGATAGTATTAGCAAGTTATACATATATAATTAGTAAGCCATACAACAGATTTTTCAAGTATGCATATTTAACTGGTAAACCCTAGACAAGATTAACGAACCCTGCAGATGAAGGGACTTTAGCCCTGAGAGTCGGGAAGGTGTGAATGGGGACAAGGGCTAGGATGTGAATAAGGACAATGGGAATAATGGCATAAGAAGACACCAACAGGATACCCCCTGGTCCTCCAAGTATACTGAAACTGCACGTAGGCAGGAAGGATTGCCTCTGCCAAACCCATCCAGGGGGCAGAAGAATGTAAGGGGGAGGGTATTCTGATGCTGAAATTTACTGTATAAAAGTTGGGTGAGCCCCAGTGTATGTGTGTATTCCCAGGGTAAGGGGAGGCACCCAACCTTGCATTGTTGCTGTAATAAATGTTCTTTGTTCTCAATTTTTGTCTCGAGCAATTTCTTTAAAGGTACATCTATTTCTAACAAATGGGGGCTTGTCCGGGATCACACTCCCTCCACTGACAGAGTACCCCGTCGACGAGGGTAGGTGCACCCCGGCTGATTCAGCTGGACTCACGGACGACGGGTGGCTGGTCAGTGGAAGAAGCGAGTGATATCCGAGAAGAGGCATTGAGAACAAACGACGGAAGAAACGTTAAGGAAGCGCACTAGAACCTTGCTACTGGAACCCGGTAAGAGGAATTTTACTTGCCTCTCAGTATGGGAAATATGGGTAGCAAGGAAGAGAGTCCTGGTTCAGGATGTGAGGATCAGATAACTACACACAGCCCGCTTGGGTTGATGTTATCTGACTGGGGCACGGGAAGGACCCGTGGAAAGGACAAACTGACCATGGTCAGGTATTGTTGTAGGGACTGGGTTAAATACCCGATAAAAGGGAGCTCCGTGTACTGGCCAAAACTCGGATCCGAGGATGACTGGATGTGTCAAGCATTGAACATCTGGCTCTATCAAAACCAGAGAGATAACCTAGAGAGCGGAGAATATGCAGCCTGCTGGCTTAGGGGATCGTGTGATCAATTGGTTTTGAAAGAAAAAGAGTACAGGGACAAGAGAGAGGAGGAACCTTTTGTCCCTGAATCACAAGGGTGGGATGTGCTACATTCCCTCCCTCCACCTTATGTTCCTCCTATGCCGGCTCCTATCTTTCCTCCCCCTCCTATAACCTACCCTTCTGCACCTTCCCCACCTACCCCACCACTAGAGAAGAGAGCAGGAGTGGTATGATGACTCGCTCACAAAGCACTCGATTACCACCCGTGTTGACAGGAGAGAGAGGAAACTTTAATTCAGAACAGTGTGAGACTCTTCAGGAAGAAAGGGCAGAGCCCCCCAATCCATCTCCCAGGGAGCAGGAACCCAGACTTAATAAGCCAGAAACCAACTGGATGCGACCCCTGCGGGAAGTTCCCGTAGGAGAGGGTCTCGGCTTCGTAAATGTGCCCCTAACCAGTACTGAAGTGCGTAACTTTAAGAAAGAACTCTCCTCCCTGATAGAAGATCCCCAGGGATGTGCTGAACAGTTAGACCAATTTTTGGGACCAAATCTATATACTTGGGAGGAGTTAACATCTATCTTTAGGACCCTGTTTACTTTGGATGAGCATGAAATGATCCGCCAGGCAGGGATTAAAGTCTGGGATAGGGATCACCAAGGGGGACTAGATGCAGTACCAGGAGAAACTAAATTCCCCTTGGCAAGACCTAATTGGGATAAAAATACCAATGATGGTCGGGTATTGATGGAAGAATACAGGGTTAATTTGATAAGAGGAATCAAGGAATCTGTCCCAAAGGGACAGAATTTCAAGAAAGCCTTTGAGGTTCCCCAAGGTCCCGACGAGACCCCTTCCGCATTTCTGAATAGATTGCGCACGGCAATACAGCAATATGGGGGTCTCGACATAGAATCCCCAGCAGGGCAGCAATTGGTACTAACTGGTTTTGTTACCAACTCAGCCCAAGACATTAGAAGAAAATTACAAAAGACAGAAAATTGGCATGAGCAGGGAATAACCCAGCTTCTACAGATCGCACAAAAAGCATTTGTCCAGAGGTCTGAAGATAAGCAAATAGGGAAGGCAAAAACATTAATCCAAGCAGTCAGAGAGGTAGTAGATGAGCGACCTAAAAAGGATAGGGACTGTGTGCCAGCTCCTGTATGCGGTGAGGGAAGCCACGGGTGGGGAAGTGCGGTCCCCAGTGGATGGAGGAGTAGAGGAGGATTCCGGGGATGACGACCCTTCCCGGGGCACCTTAGAAACCCAGGTAGAGATTGGGAAATGGGAACATTTGTCTGTTTCCATTGTAAAAAGGAAGGACACTTTAAAAAGGATTTCCCACTGTGAGCCAGGGACACACGATCCTATGCCCTGATGGAAGCAGATTATGAATAGGGGGGTCACGGTTCTCAGTCAATACACACTGTGGGACTGCACGGAGAACCATTAGTTAATTTATGCATAGGACCCCACCGTGACAACATGATATTTTTAGTTGATTCTGGAGCAGCCTGATCCAGTATTTTACACCAACCAAAGGGGGTTAGAATAGAAGGGACAATGATAGTTTCAGGGGTGGGAGGAAGAGACTTCACAGTCCCTGTATTAAGAGAGGTCAGAATCCAAATGGGATATAAGGTAATAGTAGAGGATCTTCTACTACTTCCCCAGGCTGGGGTATGCTTATTAGGACGAGACTTACAGGACCAATTGGCTATCAGTACCAGACCACTAGAATCAGGCATCGGGGTTCAATTTTATATTTTAAGCGAGGAAGATTGAGAACTTATCAATCCAAGAGTATGGGCAGAAAAAGGCAATAGAGGAGTTTTAGACATTCCTCCCCTCCAAGTTACTTTAAAAGACTCGCAACAAACAATTAGAAGAAAACAGTACACAATTCCTATGGCTGGCCGCAAAGGTCTGCAGCCCGTAATTGACCAGCTGCTTAAGGATGGTATACTCGAACCTTGTATGTCACCCTTTAATACCCGGATTTTACCTGTCCAGAAACCTGACGGTACCTATCGATTAGTACAGGACTTAAGGGAGTTGAACAAAATCATTCTCACCCGTCACCCTGTTGTACCTAATCCCTACACGATCATGAGTAAAATCGATCCCCAGAGTAAATGGTTTAGTGTGATTGACCTCAAAGATGCTTTCTGGACCTGTCCCTTAGCAACAGAAAGCAAAGATGTTTGCCTTTGAATGGGAAAACCCTTTTACTGGACATAAAAATCAATACCGGTGGACTGTCCTTCCTCAGGGCTTTACAGAATCTCCAAATTTATTTGGCCAGGTCCTAGAACAAATATTAGAGGAGGCTCCTCGGAAAGAGAGTTGTCAGTTAATTCAATATGTAGATGACTTGTTAATTATGGGAAGAACATACGAATTGGCTAAAGAATTTACTGTTGCACTTTTAAATTTTTTAGAAAAGAAAGGTCTTAGAGTGAGTGAATCCAAATTACAATTTGTTCAATCAGAAGTTAAATACTTAGGTCATCTGGTAAGTCAGGGAACTAGGAAAATAAGTCCAGAGAGGATACGTGGTATTCTGCAGATTCCCCCTCCCAAAAATGCCAAGGAACTTAGGAAATTCCTTGGCTTAGTGGGATTCTGTAGAATCTGGATGGAAAATTATTCTAGCCTTGTCAAATTTCTTTACGATAAACTCACGACTATAGAGACCGAAGCTCTAGTCTGGACAGACGATGAGATTAAAGATTTTGACTTCATTAAACATAGCCTTACGCGTGCCCCAGTCTTGGCACTACCCGACTTAAATAAGCCTTTTGATTTATATACTAATGCCAAAGGAGGTGTAGTCACCGGAGTACTAACCCAGGACAGGGCAGGCTATAGACAACCAGTGGCTTTTCTATCAAAGATTTTAGACCCCGTTTGTCGTGGCTGGCCAGAATGTGTACAAGCCATCGCAGCCACTGCTGTTTTAGTTGAGGAAGGACGGAAAATTACTTTCGGCGCCCCTATGATAGTTCACACCCCTCACACAGTCTGCACTATTCTGTTACAACGTGCTGGGAGGTGGCTCACGGACCCTAGAATTTTAAAATATGAAACGATCCTAATGGATAGGGATGATTTGACCTTGCTCACGACTAAAACCCTTAACCCAGCAGCCTTCCTCGTTGCTCCAAATTTGGACAATTCCACAAATGAATTAGAACATGAGTGCTTAGAAGTCATAGACCTACAAACCAAGATTAGGGAAGATCTAACTGATGTCCCTTTAAAAGAAGGTGAAAGATGGTTTATTGACGGCTCTTCACGATGCATTGCAGGAACTCGCTATAGTGGGTATAGTGTAGTGGATGGGAAGCAAGGACTGGTGATTGAAGCCGGTCACCTCCCTGGTCATTGGTCAGCGCAATCCTGTGAATTATACGTCCTATGTAGAGCACTCCATGGCTTAGAGAACAAAATAGGCACTATCTACACTGACTCTAAGTACGCTTTTGGTGTAGTCCACACCTTTGGGAAGATCTGGAAAGAACGGGGAATGATAACTGGTAAAGGACAAAAGTTAGCCCATGAACACTTAATTGTCCAATCCCTAGATGCTCTGACGCTCCCGACTGAAATAGCCGTAGTACATGTCCGAGGACATCAAAGTGGTGACAGTCCTGAAGCTAACGGCAACAGACAGGCTGATGCAGCTGCCAAACAGGCTGCACTTACGGAAAATATTCACATCCACCTATTACTGCCCACACCACTAGAGATTAAAAAAACCCCATCTTTTCACGGGAAGAGGAGGTCTCATTGAAAGATCAGGGATTTCGCCAAACTGCCGATGGGTTGTGGTGGACAGTAGACGGACGTCAAGTCCTTAACAAAGCATTAACCCGCCAAGTGCTGGATCAGCTACACCAACAGACACATTGGGGAACCCAGGCGCTTGTCGCTTGTTGATGCCTTTCAACGATCTTTATACTGCTCCGGTATATATACAATTGCTAAACTTACAACTCACAGCTGTCCAATCTGTCAGAGAATCAATAAGAAATCTATGCGCCCTGTACTGCCTGGCGGTCGTGACATCGCAGTTCGCCTGTTTCAGCGCATGCAAGTTGATTTTACAGAACTTCCTAAAATTGGTATTTACAAATATCTTCTAGTCATGGTAGATCATTTTACATGATGGGTTGAAGCTTTCCCCACCCCGAATGATCGAGCTATCACTGTAATCAGAATACTTATTGAATCTGTGATTCCAAGATATGGTCTGATTCAAACCATTGATTCAGACCGTGGAACACATTTTACCTCTCAGGTTCTCCAGGGTGTCTGCAAGAAACTGGGAATAGACTGGCAACTACATACCCCATGGCACCCCCAAAGTTCAGGTCGAGTTGAAAGAATGAATCAAACTTTGAAAAATCAACTCACTCAGCTTCATGAAGAGACTGGCCTCTCCTGGATTAAATCTTTACCATTAGTCCTGCTTAGAATTCGCACAGCCCCTCGTAAAGACCTTGCAGTCTCACCATACGAAATGACGTTTGGACTTCCATTTATGGGATTCCACACTGATACCCCTATCCCTGAGGCTAATGATCAATACATTTCAAAATTTCTACAGGGTCTTTCTACTTCTATACACGACCTGAAACAGAACTCCACCCCTGGAATTTCCTATCCATTCTATTAAACCTGGTGATTGGGTTTATGTCAAAGCATGGCAAGATAACCAACTGAAACCTGCCTGGGATGGTCCCTACTGTGTACTTTTGATTTCAGACACTGCCGTGCGAACAAGAGAAAAAGGCTGGACCCACAACCAACGGATTAAGCCAGCTACCGAACCACAGGATCACGACAGTCAAACTCAACCCTCCACCTGGCGTGCAGTGCCTCATCCTTCTAACCTGAAACTTACACTACGCCGTGAAAAAGTGCCGTAATGTTGTTTGTATTCTTTATTGTATTGTTTAATTGTTGCTTCTCCATTTCTGGGACATCACTTAATTACTCACAATGTATTAAGTCCTCCTGGAATAGGGGCAGCAGAGGTCACAATTTTTTTCCTTTAGAGTTTAGACAAGGTGTAGATTTAGTTTTTAGCCATAGTAAGATATGTTTTAATAAGGAATTCCAATACGGACCAGGGGATCAGAACAGCTGTAGAGACCGTCACTTAACTTCCCACATAGATATTAAAGGTATCAGTTCTAAACCTGTAGCACACAGAGAGCGATATGACACAGACACACTGAATGTTAGTAATCAATACACCTGTCAGACAGAGAAAGAGAAGACGTTTGCTAATGTACACAGACAGGCTTCGACTACTCATACTGTTACACACATCTCTGATCGTAATGCACAATCCTCCCCAGACTGGTCTTTTCTCAAACATCCTTTGGGTTCCGCCGGCATTCACAATCCTTACTACTGCATCGTTAAGGGAAGTTCCAGTTATAAACGGCAACAGCAGCTACAGATCGCTAACGCTCCTTGCCATCTGAAACATCTAATCAGACTCCATGCAGCCTTGGGCATTATCATCCAACACAACACAATGGCCCTGAGGTTACGGGCTGAAGATAAACAACGTTTAAAAGACACACTTCAACAAAACCGCCTGCCTCTCTATTACAGCTTCGCTGCTGAACGCAGCACTTGTGAACGACTCCTTAAAGACACTACTCACAATGGGCAGGCGGTTAAGAACACTTCTTCAGGACGTCGAAAAACTTCCCATGCCCAGGGACAAACTTTGCAACCTCGGTCCTCTGCGGGATGGACTGGACTTTTCACCGGTTACTGCAGTCTGATACTCGCAACCCTTTTAACAGCTGGACTTATTACTCTCACCATCTTACTGCTTCCCTACATACAGACTGTTACACATCATTTAACTCATCAACCCTTTCGTAAGAACACTTACACCCAAAGGATGTACGATTCCCAACATCTTTCTGAGGACATGGAAACTGCTATCCGTTTATTGACCAGCTGGGAAAACCAATAAATTCCACTCTACCGCATCAGTGATACTGATCTAAAAGAAACGGAGGATTGTGAGAGACCAGTAACACTGAGATCAGTAACACTGATCATTGCGTGAGATCAGTATTACTGATCTAAAAGAAAAGTGAGGATTGTGAGAGATGAGAAAAACTGACATTGCAATATGAACATGAAGAAATGAAGAAAATAAAATTGATACATAAGTAAATGAATGAAGCCAGTGCAAACAACATGAGAAGGCAGGAAGCTGACACTGTCTGAGTAAGATAAGAATCTCCTACACCAGCAAGTTCACTGAATGAAGGAGAGAAGGACAGACAATTGAGAATAGAAGTAGAGTTAGTCTGAATGAGATAAGGGTCGCCAAGCCCCAGATAGAATTAGCAAGGCTTGCATAAATAATTAGAAGACCTTAGATAGTATTAGCAAGTTATACATATATAATTAGTAAGCCATACAACAGATTTTTCAAGTATGCATATTTAACTGGTAAACCCTAGACAAGATTAACGAACCCTGCAGATGAAGGGACTGTAGTCCTGAGAGTCGGGAAGGTGTGAATGGGGACAAGGGCTAGGATGTGAATAAGGACAATGGGAATAATGGCATAAGAAGACACCGACAGGATACCCCCTGGTCCTCCAAGTATACTGAAACTGCACGTAGGCAGGAAGGATTGCCTCTGCCAAACCCATCCAGGGGGCAGAAGAATGTAAGGGGGAGGGTATTCTGATGCTGAAATTTACTGTATAAAAGTTGGGTGAGCCCCAGTGTATGTGTGTATTCCCAGGGTAAGGGGAGGCACCCAACCTTGCATTGTTGCTGTAATAAATGTTCTTTGTTCTCAATTTTTGTCTTGAGCAATTTCTTTAAAGGTACATCTATTTCTAACAACTCTATCAACTGCTTTTTTCAGCATCTGGATTTCTTCTGTGAAGCACATGGTGGCATGGAATTGTGAAAGGGAAGTGGGAGTATTCATCTATGGTGTCAAGAAAGTAGAGATTCCTGTCGTAAGAGGGGAGCAGGCCTTTAAAGTTGAGGCTTTGGCATTCAAAGAGTCTGATGGCTTTCATCAATGTCTGGCCAATAGAACTTCGGTTTGCATTCCACGCAGATGGGACAGCCAAAGGGTGCTTCTCGATCGCTTGTCAGAATTACATTTGTAATATTTCACAAGACTCGACCTTCCGCTTTCCTTGCCTTTGGGAGGCAAATTTGAAATCTGGGGGGGGGGGGGTGGTGGTGAGAGGAGACAAGTGGGTCACTGCTCCCCACAGAACACCTGAACATAAGATTGGAACAGTCACAGCTTTCTCGCAGAGGTTAAAACACATGCGCACAGGAAATACGATCCTGACATTAAATACTCGATTTCACCCATTTTCCCTGGTATATTTTGAAGTAAGCAGTGTGTACTGGGGGCGAGAGGAAAGGTCTCTGCGTCGTCCGAGTATGGTTTGTCTCAAACTTCCCCTCAGGCACGGGCCGCTGCTCCAGGATGGCGTAGGTGGGCCGACAGCCCAGGCTGTGCCCGATTGGAGCTAGTCTCACTTCGATGTTCAAGGGTATAAAAAACATGTATTACTTTCTCTAGGTGAAGGGTGGGTGCAGAGTAGGGCTCATATTTTTATTTCTCAATGAACTTTTCCAATTCTGCCCCTCCCCCCGTCTCCCTATCTAGTGGTTCTTAGCTTTCCTTCATTGGCTTGTGAACGGCTGCGATTTTGTCTCCCATCCCTTTTGGGAGATGACTTCAGGAGGCTTATCAGCCTCGATGCATTGCAAATGACGTCAAACAGCGTGGGCTGGACAAGGCCACAGTCCTTAGGAGTTGGTGTTCGCTCGGACGCAGCTCTCCATCAGCTGGCACGTTCACGTGACAGAAAGGCGTCCTCTCTGCGGTCATATGAACGTCCCAGATGCACTGCCGCAGCTGCGTCTGCAGGCACATTATCTGCGTCTGTGCACCTGAAAGCAGCAGTGAAAGCTCTGCAGTTTGGACGTGTGATTGAGGGCCACGCAGATGCCCCATAACAGCGCATCCCGGGCCGGTATAGAATGTTGTAATTGTACGTGAACTGTTCAATCCTCTGGCACAAAATTTTGTCGTATTTTATGTTCTAGTTGTCGAACATGAATGCCACGGATCGTTGGTCAGACAGATGTCTCCAATGCCTCACCGCTTCTACGATGACCTGTGCCTCCTTCTCCACTGCCGAGTGTCTCACCTCTGACCCCTGTGGAGAAAAAAGCTACCAGTCGCTCCTCCTGATTCAGTGTGGCCGCTGGTACTACATTTGAGGCATCCATCTCCACTTGGAAGGGGATCATCTGATCTATGGCCAGCAGAATTGCTTTTGGAATCAGGTGCTGTAAAGGCTTTGACAGCCGCCGGGCGGAGGGGAAACGCTGAGGCTTTTATGAGCAGGCGGTCCCTGTCGGCATAGTTGGGAACCCACTGTGCATAGTACGCGTAGAGTCCCAAACAACTCTTTAATGTTTTCTATGTGTGAGGGGCTGGGAGGTCTAGGAGAGGGCGCATGCAGGCAGGGGCTGATTTCCTCGTTTTGTACTACGTATCCCAGGATGGCCAGTTTCTTAGCGCTAAAAACACATTTGCCCTTATTGTATGTTAGGTTATGTTCCTTAGCTGCCTGAAAGAAGAGCTTGAGGTTTGTATCATGGTCAGCTTGAGAGTGGCCCCAAGGTAAGGGAACACCGCCTGGAGTTGATACTCGTCTACTATACGGTCCATCTGCCGCTGGAACAGTGACACCCCAGTATTGATGCTGAAGGGGAGATGAAGAAATTGGTACAGTTTCAAACATCATGTATATGCGGTTGCTCTCTCTGATGGGCAACTGGTGATACGCTGCCTTGAGATCTACAGTGGAGAACACCTTATACTGCGCAATGCTGTTCACTGTGTCCACTATGCGTAATAGTGGGTAGGCGTCCAGCTATGTAAACTTGTTGATGGTCTGACTGTAGTCAACCGTCATCCTCTTGTAGTCAACCATCATCCTCTGCCTCTCCCCCGACCTTACTACAACTACTTGGGCTCTCCAGGGGCTGGAGCTCTTTTCTATAATGCCTTCTTGTAGGCGTCTGCAAACCTCTGCTCTAATGAACTCTCTATCCCACAGGCTGTACTTCCTGGTCTTGGCAGCTATTGGTGTGCAGTCCAGGGTGAGATGAGTGAATAGCGAGGGAGGTTCTACATTCAGGGCTGCCAGGTTACAGCGCTGTTTGTTCTTAAGGAGCAGTGGGGTAAGGGGCCCATTGTGTACAATGCAGGCTTTAATAGAGTGATGTATACAGCTAGATCTTGCCTCTGTGTAAGCCCAGGTCAGAAGGAGGAGCATGAGCTCCGATAGGCTTTATATACAGGGTCATCAGGTGGCGATCCCTGGTAACCTAGTGGTGTAATGGCATATCACCACAAATTCATCTGTACAATGTTAACGTGTATCTGCCATGAATTTGTCTGGTCGTTCCTACAAATTATATTCTCCCATGCGAAAACAGACGCTGTGTGTTGATCTTCTTTAGAGATGAGGTGAAGGTGGGACGACATTATTTAAACAGAGAGATTCTAATGGTGGTGAGAAGGCAGAGATTTACTTCGACTCTGAGGAGTTGAAGAATGGGTCGCAGATAAAAAAAAAATGGAAGAGTTGGTTGTTCAAAAGGAAGATGCGTGGAAATATATCCTCCCAGCGAATCGTTGGACTGCTGGACGGTATCAGAGATGGTTCTGAGCTATCATGTGAGAACATAATTACTATTGCAATTGGAGTCAGCTGTGTGGAGGCCAAATTTAAAACCGTTTCTTTCCATCATTCAGCGCATTTCATGATCCGACGCAGCGGCAATATCGCCGCACTCTTCAGCTCCTCTCTGAATTTACTCTGAGTTAGGACGTAAATAAAGGTGTTGGTGCAGGAACTAAGATGCTGTAACATTGCTGATGTTTGTTCAGTGATGTAACGGGGATCATCGACAGAGTATTTGAATGCCTTGAAAAGTCGTTGATAGATATTAAACACCACCCGTGTCACCCACAGCAAGATGAAACTGCCCGTGATACTGAAGAGTAAAATGATAGACTTCTTTCGGTTCTCCATCTCCGGGTCCTTCACATTCTCTCCGTGGCTGCGTCCCCGGAGCTTCCTGCGGACTCCACTGGCAGCTAGAATCTGTCTGACCGTCAGAATATTGAGGGATAGAATCAGAACGAATGGGACACCAGGAGTTAAAATGCGATGAAATACCTCAAATGCCGCCCAAGCTGGGGACGATAAAACGCTCTGTTTCATGACACAACCCCAGGGAATATTGTCAATTAATTTTCCAGGTTTATATCGGATGTACCAGGGTACTGTCTCGACACAACACAGTGCACTCACAGTCCCGATAACCACCGCTGCCGTCCTCTCGGTGCAATATTTCGTTCTCAGGCGCTCATGGCAAATGGTTACAAATCGGTCGAAAGTGAAAGCGACCGTCAGCCAGACGGAGACTGCTGTAACTGCAAAAACCAGCCAATCGATGAGACGGCAAACGGGGGTGATGAAGAGGAAGGAATGTGGAAAATAAATGTCAGCTATCTGCCGCAGCAGAGGGTCGGAGATAATGACCAGGAGATCGGTCGTTGCCATTCCCGTCAGGTAGCGAGTGATACATTTAGAGAGGCCGCACTTTCCTCGGGCCAGGATCACAATGGCCACCAAGTTCACTAGAAGACAGTCAAAAGAAGAAGAGAAATTACTGACCCGACTGCGAGCCAAAATGATAGTTTAGCGGATGCGTATAGTGATATGTTTTCCTCCAATGTATATAGTTCCTATCGGCTACTGTACATATGAGGCTGGTCCGCCCACTGATGACCCGTATGTCTCCTGCCCCGTGGTCCTGGGACATAAAGGTTGAGGCACCTCCTTTCCCTCCATTCCTGTACCTAGATCCGGGCCACCCTGTGTATATTAAAGCCTATCCTTCCCTCAGTTCCTGGTTGTGTGGTTATCTAGTGCTATCAATTCGTTAAAGTATACATATTTTTTATATGCCCTCATCGGCTGAAAGAGAGTCATGGACCATCAAAAGGGCTGGGAGAGGGCGATAGTTAACCAAGAGTCTGAAAATTCTGGAGAATTAGAACAATCTTCAAAAGTGCCTGGGGATTTTAACAGTTCACGCTGCATCAATGCACTCGAAGTTCCAGTCCTCAGCTCTTTTCAAGGCACTGAGTTGGAAGTATAGTTTATATCTCAATACTAAAGGTTTTGTTTTTAACATCAAGAGACAGACAAGATGGTTGACAAACCTTTAGTGCGTCATAAAATGGCTAAATCAGTTAGACAGCTGCAAATATGATCTTACAAGAAGTTGTGAAAAATGGCACACAATGTGCTTTACAAGGACAGATAAGAAGATGGGCTTGTATAAACATCATTAAATTTGTATCCTTCAGGGTAATATTGATTATTCACAAGATAAAAGCACATGCCATTCTTTTCTGTCGGACAAATACTAGAAAACAGAACTGAGAATGTTTTTTTAATGATAAAGTGATGTAATACAAAGGTGGGGTCAATTCTACCCCTTACCCATTTGAAATTGTATAAATATAGAATAAAATCTCTGTATCTGTGGAGTGAGACCTAAATGCCTCAGAGAAGTGACAGAAATTGACCTCTCCTGATTAGTCGTATTCACCTATGTGACAGATTATGTTGTGTTTGATCTAGATGATGGAGTGGTGAATTGGATTAGTAAATATGCAGACGATACTAAGATAGGTGGAATATTAGATAATGAAGAAGGTTTTCAAGGATTGCAGAGGGATTTGGGCTGCTTAGAAAAGTGGGCTGAAAAATGGCAGATGGAATTTAATGCTGATAAGTGTGAGGTGCTTCATTTTGGTAAGAAGAATCAGAACAGGTCATACGTGGTAAATGGGAGAGCATTGATGAATACAGAAGAGCAGAAAGATTTAGGAGTAATGGTACATCGTTCCCTGAAGGTAGAAACTCGCGTGAATAGGGTGGTGAAGAAGGCTTTTAGTATGCTGATCTTTATCAATCATTGCATGGAATATAGGAGTTGGGAGGTGATGTTGAGATTGTATAAGACGTTGATGCGGCCTAATTTGGAGTTATGTGTGCAATTCTGGTCACCTAATTATAGGAAGGATATAAACAGAGTGGAGAGAGTGCAGAGAAGGTTTACCAGAATGTTACCTGGGTTTAAGCATCTAGAGTATAGGGAGAGATTGGACAGATTAGGTCTTTATTCTTTGGAGCGTAGAAGGTTGAGAGGGGATTTGATAGAAGTATTTAAGATTATGAAAGGGATAGACAGAGTGGATGTGGATAGACTATTTCCGTTAAGAGGAGGAAAGATTAAAACAAGAGGACATGAGTTAAGAATTAAAGGGCAGAGGTTTAGAGGTAACATGAGGGGGAACTTCTTTACTCAGAGAGTGGTAGCCGTGTGGAATGAGCTTCCGGGAGAAATAGTGGCGGCTGAGTCAATTGTATTATTTAAGAAAAGGTTGGACAGGTATATGGATGAGAAGAAGATGGAGGGTTATGGGCATTGTGCAGGGAGGTGGGACTAGAAAGGGGTGTTTGGTTCTGTGCGGACGAGAAGGGCCTAATGGCCTGTTTCCGTGCTTTAATTGTTATATGTTATATGTTATATAGATATGTTTTTGGGAGATAAATTGGGGCAGGTTTTTTTTTTAGTGCAAATCACATACAAACACTTCAAAACAGATCTCATTTAAAATACTGGAGCTCTGCTCAAGCCAGTCAGGGCAGCTCCTGGGGGCCTTTGCAAAAACTGTGGGGAGTGCCCAAGAGATTTTACTGATGTTTTGAAAAGCAACAGATGAAAGAACTCAGAGGGTTGGGCTCAGAGCCTCAGGCCTGATTGGGCAAGTTTCTTCAGCAAGAAACAAAAAGGATCAGTTTGCATCCAGGAACAGCAAATCTCTCTCTCAAAACTGACAAGAATCTTCCTGAGCAGTAACTATTTAACTTTCAAACACCAAAACATGGTGAACTTTGTAAATGTTAAATATTGTGCACAGTATAAGAATTGCCTGCAACCAGTGAACTTGGCGGAATGAGAAGTGAGATTGGACTGAACCAAATAACTTTTCTGAACCTACATACACATTACATACTTGTGTGTTAGAATTAGAAGGGGATTGCTAGGTTCATTAAGTCCATAGTGATAAGTTAAAGTGTGATCCTGTTTTCATGTTTAAAGATAATTAAAAGCAACTTTTGTTTAAGTAACCATTTGTCTTGGTGAATATCTATTGCTGCTGGGTTTTGGGGTCCTCTGGGCTCATAACATTTTCCTTATATGGATTGATTATTTATAATAAAATACTGTATTCTTTGAAGAGATATTTTTGCTGTGTCTTTTTCAATCTGATTTTATTTCAGAGGAGTGACTGACTTCTACATTTGAATAGTCGGCAAGGGTCTCACAGAAATTATTGATACAGATGGAATAAGTGGCAACAGTGAAACTGGGATTTCGGACAGAGTTGACAGTGCATCTCCAGGACCCATGAGCCTGGACTTCATAGCCCACTCCTGGCAACACTGTAGTCCCACATTCGAGGTTGATTTGGTTCCCTGCCAAGATCCATAAAAGATCCAAGAGAAATGGCGCATGCAGGTCAGCGGAGAAATAAGGTTTAATATTACATGACTGCAGTAATAAGGTTATATTGTTTGCCTGAGTTTAAAATGAATTCCAGCATTTGGCCAGAGATGTCTTTATAAAAGTTTTTAATTTGTGAAACAGGCAGGAGATAAGATATAGGACAACAAATGGATCTGCTCCGGTACAGCTAATGTGTTATTTGTATGCAAAGTATGGTAAATATTAAGGGTAGAAATTTAAATTGGACAGGGAGTTACACAACTCAGAAAAAGGTAGGAATTGAACAGGAGGCCAGAAAAGGGCTGGCTGGGTAAATTTATGATAGAGCTAAAAAGGCAATGATATCCATGTCTGGCTTACCAGGACTGTTTGAAAATGACACTGAGCAGGAGGAGGAATTTATAAGACTAGTCATACAACTGGGGCAGAACAAGTAATGTGACAGAAGATGCATTAAATAAATGGAAATTCTGAATTGGAGAATGGAAAGAAGCCCATTTTAGATTTAAAAAAATAAGAGCTGGAGAGATATGTGAGCCATGGGGGAGGAAATTGGCATATCGACCCTGAGCTTGGTTAGTAATCAAAGTAAAGTTAAAAATGATTGGCAGCTCCTGCCCTGTCTTTGTAGTAAATATTTTAAAGACTGAAATTAAACTATTTTCCAGGAGTTACAGAAACTAACCCCACTAAATGATTTAGATGAGCAGCTGCTAACTTAGAAGGTGCTGATCATTTGTGATCACTATTGAAATAAAAACTATGTGATGTTTAAAGATCACAAATGGCTAAAATTTAAATAATGAACAGAGCAGCACCAACTGCAGAATTTGAAACTAATTTAAAATTTCAGATTAAAGAGATGATATTTACCATTAAAATGGAAGCACATTCTCCTGCCCACACCTCCACCTTAGAGAGAGTTTTTTTCTGCTGCCTAAGTGACTGAGTTAGCACAGGGTTACTTTGCTCTGCTAATCTGTATGTGCATTCTAAGATCACGCTAAATGTTCTATTTGAAACTCTTTAAAGATTAAAAAATGTTATGGACTAAAATAAGCCAGTAATTAGCATATCTTTAAATACATGCAGACATATTTTTAGACATTATAAAACAAATTGATTTATCAAGTGACAATTTTATTTCTCATTTCTGAAACTTTCATACACTGTTAGAAAGGAAACACCATTGCCTGATTCCCTTGTGCAATCATTTATTTTCCCTTTATAATAGTAGATATTTATTAAGAAATGCAGAATCATGTGATCATAGGGACATAAATGAAGGTAAAGGATGTAGCAAAAAATGTAAAAAATGGAGAGGTCCTGCAGGCTGAATGTGAGAGGAAAGAAATCAGGTACCAAATGGTGAACAAACACAAGGTGGACCTGATGTCAGGCAGGGCCACCCTATTCTTGCAGAATGATGAGAATGAGGAATCAAAAGATTCCTTGTGGGCAAGACTACCCCCATATGTACCCCGGCAGCCACAGTTACCAGAACTGTGTCTCACTAGATACGATAAAGAAGAGGCTTTCAGATTTAACTTTGAATTGTTGCTCATTTTTGGAAACATGAAAATTGAAAGAAGTTTGCCTCCCACCTTGAGCACTTTTGTTTGTGTATGAGCCTGTTCATGAGTGAGGAAGAAATGGTTTTTTAAAAACTTCAGCTTCACAGCTATTGGACATTAACAGCATTTAAGAAATAGTGTTCAACTCCTTCAGTACTGCAGTCTCAAGTTAAGCCCCTCCTTAAAGACACTGCACTGGAATTTTGGAAATACATCAGGCATATGCTGCAGATCAGACATTGTAATGCTTACCAGAAAAAAACTACAACATTGTTTAAAACAAAGACTTCTGGCCGAGTAATAAAGGGAGAGAGCTAAGGCATCTTTGAAACCCAAAGTGAAATGCATTCAGCAGTCAGTGGCAGCTCTCCTGACGCCTCACCTTTGAGCCACTGTTGAATTTATCTGATCTTCCACGACTGTATTACTATTAAGCCTTTCTAACACTGCCTCCAGATGAACTTGAACAACCAGATTATTATTGCTTGCAGTGAAATTAGCTTTTAACTTCTGGCATGATAAGACAATCCCATAGATGAAACTACAACCTGGTTTATTAACTGGTCAGCCTTTGTTGATGATACAGGTCTACACTGTGCAGGTTATGCCATTGTCAACAATACAGTTTTCCCAGAATTTGTATTATTTGCCCTTATTAGAGACTACATGATAGCCTACATTTATGCCCATAACATAATTCTGTACCCCTTGGGAAATCCTTCGCAGATGCTCCTGCAAAAGATGCTGTTATAAACAATTATTTCACGGTTCATTCAGAAAGCGATAAACTGCTTGAAAATCTTGCCTGATATGGGGATGAAGCATAACAGCAGAACACCCCTGCCCTGCTAATTTCATTGAGATCTGTTAACAGTAGGGGTTGTGACAGAAATCCAGAAACTGAATTATGTACCATGCCTGCTGGACAATTTCTGTACCTAATGCAATTTTTTTTACCTGTACTGCTTAATTATATAAATGCAATAATATATTTGACTGAGGAGGAGGGCGCATCACTAATTTGTGAAAATAGGCACAAAGAAAGGGACAGGAATGTATCATTTATCAGCCAAATAATTCTGGGAAAGAAATTGTGCTCTCAGGGAAGGACATGGATGCCTACCATTTGAGTGTATATTGATTAATTTTATAGAATTAAGTACATAACTATAAGTATTGTCTGCTTATTTTTGATCTACCTGGGACCTTAAAGAATAAGTTGTCAGCAGAAACTGCATTGAATTGGATAAAGCTATTGCTGTTGGCATCATTTCAAATGTGTACAATCCTCAGACTGACCTGACATTATCTTGCATCTATATACATTAAGTGACAAAGTGATAACCATGTACAGCATCTAACCAAAGCACTGCCAGTCCACACTCACAGGTGCAGAAGAGACGGAGATATCTCAAGGAACCCATTGGCGGCAAACAGGTTCCCTTCCTCCAGATAACACCCCAAAATTTCTGAGGATTCTTTAAGCTCAATCATAAGTTTACCTAGTGTTCCTCCAAACTGTCAAAGGTAATGCAATTAGTAAGTGGTTAAATTGAAAATTAACAAGATTATATGATTCATTGAAATACAGCAATTCAGCCATGGAGAGAATAATCGAACAGAAAAAAATGCAAACAGCCATTTCTGTAGACAAATACTTTGTTTTAAGATTACGCCCACCCGGCCGAACATGGGTACAGTACTTGATATCTTTGTTACTTCATTATATGCACAATGATGCACCCATTGGCAAGGAGGGAATGGTAAATATCTTGCTGTAAATACCTCACTGAAAATTTTAGGTAAAGAGAAGGACCTCTTGCCAGGAGGCCATTTTTTATGTTTATAATTATCCATTAAAAAAAATATTTTATTTAAAATCAACACATATATAGCAAACAAAAAAATCACATTGTTACAAAGATTGATTTATATAAAATCATCCTGATTTATATAAAAATAAAAAAGAAATCTACAAAAAAACCCATCTAAACACAAACAAAAGCCCCCCCCAACCACCAACTCCTTCTACCCCCTACTAAATAAAAACTAAAATAAACTACAAAAAAGAAACTAAGTTGCTAGAATACATAATGAATATGAATAAGATCCCAAAAAACATTTCACAATAAAACATTATTTATTTATGAAGGGAAGAATTCTCTGGTCTGGAGAATTCAAAGGATTAATTATAAATTCAAACCTAATGTTCGTGCATACAGCATCCAAATCTGTAAAGATATAGCAGTATTTCTAAAGGAATACAACTTTGAATCTCTGTTTGCCATCTTCCTCGTGTTAAAGAAATATCTGATTTCCAAGTAACAGTGATACTCTTCCTCGCTATCATCAAAGCTAATTTAACAAATTTCAACTGACAATCTGATAAACATAATTTAGGAGTTATGTTTCAAAATTTCCCATCAAAAATAACTCCGGATTCAACAGAAAAACACCTATAACCTGTTGTAAAAAATTTCTGAGTTGTAATATGCAACTGATGAAAAACATTATAATGAAGTAATCTATATCTTATATAAATTGTATTAGATATAACATTTTTACATTAATTTTGCCAAATTTGTTGATCTATCAATATATTTAAATCTTATTCCCATCTTTCACTTGACTTAAATAAATGTAATTTAGGTACTTTTTCTTCTAATTTCATGTATACTATTAAGATAAACTTCTTAACTATCCCATTAACAATAAACTGCTGTAGATCTGTACAATTTTAAAATATCATATCTGGTCCTAATTTCTCTCTTAAATAAGCTCTCAATTGAAAATAATAAAAAAGATCAACTGATCAAATGACACCATAACACTCTTATAACAAACTATTATTTTAGAAATTTCTTTAATATACCATATATTTTAAAAAGATAATTTGACAAAAATCATATAAATTAAATTATATTCCATTATTTAAGATAATAAAAGAAGATTTGAGAAAAAAATGGATCATCACCTATAAACTTTAATTGGCAGGGTTAATTGTATTAAAATGATTTTTTTTTTCCGGGAATTCAGTATTTGTTTCAGACTTTACCAATTTCCATACCTCAAAATTTTTTTTAAGGAACTAAATAAACAAGTTAGGAAATTTCTTTGAAAAGGTAAGCTGGTGAGAATATCATTAGAAAAATTAACACGGACATATGAATTGGGTGGATTACAACTTCCTAATTTAAAAAAATTAGCACAATTAAGGTTTCTTGCTTCTCTATTTGTAAATATTAAATAATCAAAGGTGGAAAATGAATTAAATAAAATTGGAGAAAATATAGCTGAGGAATTTATTTATAAATGGGATCCAAGGTTAATGGTTGTTGACAGAGATGCTCCATTATTGAAACTTTTGATTAATATCCATTTTTCTTTCTATTTAAAGACAATACTGCCTTGACTGTTAGTTAAGATTTTGTTTGCTGCTTTGACTATTAGTTTAAAATTTTATTAAGAGAAATAATTCCCTGCTATAGTGTGCCTGAGGCACTGAGTTTAGACAATGGTCTTCAATTTGTAGCCAAGATAAATGAATAATTGTATAAGGAACTGGGGATTACAGTGGTTCCACTACTCCCATTAATTCCAGGCAGTGGAATAGTGGAATGTGCGAATGAAACATTTAAAAAAAAAACACTAAGCTGGTGAAATTGACTGAGGAAACTGGGCTAAGATCAGCTAAGAAGTGCCTAGATTCTTTAGAATGCAGATGACACTGCAGGATAAGGCGGGGCTATCTGCTGCAGAGATGGTCCATGGACAGCCAATACAGACATTTTGGGGAGCAAAGCCCACACAACCAAGAGGGAAGGATTTATTATCTTTAGTCAATGACATGAGAAAAATATTTGAGAAATATAACATTTTTTTTGAGAGATGCATTCACGGTACAACAAGCACAACTGAAGAACGGTAATCCAACAGATTTAAGTGGTGAATATCCTAATGTCAAATCTGAAAATTAGATTCATGTAAACAATTGGGATCAGAAGAAATTGGTACCTTGTTGAAAAGATACACCAAACAGACTTGCGGAACAAGACCCTGCTAAGATATTATAATCTTGTCACTTTGACATTTGAACTGAATACCAGAGTCGTGACTGAAAAGAGGAATCTTATGCAGAAACATAATACTCTTTTTAAATGTTTCTTTCTTATATGTTGATAAGATGATTGTTTATAGCTGTTGAATCTACTCCCATATTCTAACCAACTCTATGGAGGTATCTCCTCAGACCCAATCCCTACCCATACAGAAAGTGATAGAATGGATTTTTGAGACAGAACAAACTACAGACAAGTGAAAGTAAAGATGGCTGCAAATATGGCCTTGCAACATGCTGTGAAAAATGCCACCCAATGTGTTTTCCAAGGACAGATGGCTTGTATAAACATCATTAAACTTGTATCCTTCAAGGTAATGTTGATTATTCAACAGACACATACCATTTTTCGTGTAAGATAAATACCAGAAAATAGAGCTGAGAACATGTTTTTTAATGATAAAAGTGGAGTCACTTCTATCCCTTACCCATATGAAATTGTATAAATATAGAATTAAATCTCTGTATCTGTGGAGTGAGAGCTAAAGGCTTCAGACAGGTGTCAGGAATGGATCTCTCCTGATTAGTCTTATTCACGATTTTTGCTGTGTCTTTTTCAGTCTAATTTCATTTGAGAAGCCCGGGCTGACTTCCACAATTGGCAGTGGGTGCAGTTTCCATATGGGGTGGGAAGGGGTTTTCTGAGCCGATGAAATCTAGGTGTGGATTAGTACGTTAAAGACAAGGAAGCGGGGGAGAGCAAGCGACGGCTCCGGTTTACAGCATTGTCCGCTCCTCGGGCTGCGTGAAATGAATGGATCGGGGGAACGAGATGGCAGCATTGATCCAACCAACAGAGCAACTTCCCTCCGCTCGTTGTCAGCGAGGGAGCAAGACGGGGCCAGTTGATTCCAAAAGATCCCGTGCATTCAACCAGCAGTTCTGACAAACCGCGTTCGACCTCAACCCTCTATTCTGTTTCTTTTCCCCTAGATAAAGTGACCTGTTGATTATTTTCCAGTATTTTCTGGAATTGAAATCAATTTCCAGCATCACCGTAAATTTTAAATGATGCGATATTTCGACTCCCATAGGCAGTGGAGAGGAATTGAAGAGTCGGCAACTCAGTACATTAGTCTGCTGCAGACATGATCGAACTGCATTTCCCTCAGCAATGGGCTGGATGTCGTTAAAGGTGGAAATGTTGGAGGAAAGATTCTGCAGAATCAAGGTCAAATTTATTCTCATTTATCGATATAGACACAACCGGACAACACAGTTGCTCCAGACCAAATTGCACGCACAAGACACAACACCTAACAATCACATAGATACATGAAGACATAATTTAAAATAAATCAATAAAATATTTTGGAATGGTCCATCCTGTTCATCAATCTGTCAGACCGCACGAAGAACCGATTTCCCAGGACGTTCCTGCTTGATGGTAGAGGGTCAGAGATCCTGTCTCCTGGATGGAAAGTATCATATTATTCGGCGACTGGCGGGTTCGGGGCCCCATGGATGTACTGGACCGGCTGTTGGAGTGTTGAGTCCTGCGGCTGACGGGGAACCGTAAACAAGTTGATGAAATAAAGAGGGAGAATGATCAGGAAATAATCATGTTCTCCCACCATGGGCTCAAGCCAGAAATGTTGGAATTCGGATCAATGAGGGAAGATTTGAAAGGCACATTGAGGGCGGCATATCTGAAGGATGAGTGGCCAGATAAAGTGAAATCAGACTTTAAAGCAGAGAGACGTTACGGGAGCTTCATAGAGGAATGAGACAAACGCAGTCATATATGAACAGTTTGGTCGAAGGCGCAGGGAAATTCTAGCCCCATAAAAGTGAGATGTATCAAGCAGAATGTCACCGATGTTGTCGCTCAGCAGACGACTCGGGCCGGAAAGTCTTCATTGTCTTCTCCGTAAACCGTTTCTCATAGAATTGTGGAATTCGTGTCAATTTGAAGAGCAATAAGTTAGGTCCGCGCTACGAAACACTTCACGTGGTAGTAGATGTATATAATTCCCTATCCGAATTAATACACAGAATAATGATCGACCACAAGCCAACATGAAATCTCCGCTCTGTTTAAACAAAATGATTGCACATGCAGTGGGACTGGAACAACACCAAACATGCGGCAGACACTCCCGATGACTCCTTATTGAGATTTGGACATGTGGCAACTTTCGCAAACAGCAGCAGGGAGAGTGGCTTACCGGGAATCCCAAAGGCTGTCAGAAGAGGATAGTAAATATCTTGTACCCGCCAGATTACTGGATATCCCATTTCAGTAAGAAGCTGTGACTGCTATGGATCCGGATTCCATAGCTGCGACAGACACTCTGAGCTGATGAATTGAAATTCGCCTCGATTTATACGGAGGGTGAGTCCCCAGTGACACCCTTGCGTCGCCCACGAGTCTTTTTTCCATTCATTTGAACGAACCCAGTGAATCAACATCATGACCTCTGCTGTTTATGTTATGTTCTGCACAATTTACCACAAATGCACCACAGGAGGGGGCATTAGTTCAGTTGGATATCTCGAGGATGAAAAGCGTCACCATCTAACAATTGCAGCATAGAAACAGGCCAACTTGGCCCTTCTAGTCCATGCCGAACACTTTCTCTCACCTAACCCCACTGACCCACGCTCAACCCGTAACCCTCCATTCCTTTCCTATCCATATACATATCAATCTTCTCCTGAAATGCTAATATCCCCCTGCTTCCGCCACTTCGTCTGGAAACTCGTTACACACGCTCACCACTGTCTGAGTAAATAAGTTCCCCCTCATGTTTCCTCTAAACATTTGCCCCCTAAATCTCATGTCCTCTCGTTTGTATCTCTCACTTTCTTCAAGGAAAGCCCCTCTCCATTTCTACTCTATCTATACCCCTAATAACGTTAAATTCTTCAATCAAATCCCCTCTCAACTTTCTACGCTCCAGATAATAAAGGTCTAACCTTTCCCTATAACTTAGACCCTGTAACCCTGACAATATTCTCTGCACTTTCTCCAATTTGTTATGTTTCCTATACTTTGGTGACCAAAACTGGACACAGTACTCCAAGTTTGGCCTCCCCAATTGCACTGTACAATTTTAACCTAACATCCCAGTTCCTACACTTTATGCTCTGATTTATAAAGGCCAACATACCATAAGCTTTCTGCACCACCATATCCACATGTGTCTTAACGTTCAAGGAACTATGTACCATTATTCCCGATCCCTCTGTTCTACTGCACTCCTTAATGCCCATGTATTTTGATTAGCCCTATCAAAATGTAACACCTCACACTTATCTGCATTAAACTCCATCTGCCATCTTTCACCTCACTCTTCTAACTGGCCTAAATCCCTCTGCAAGCTTTGAAACCCTTCTTCACTATCCACAGGTCCACACATCTTAGTATCATCACATACTTACTAATCCAATTTATCAATCGATCATCCAGATCTTTAATGTATATGACAAAGAGTAATGGGCCCAATACTGAACTTTGAGGCACACCATTTGTCATCGGCTTCCTATCTAACAACCCGTTATCTACCACTACTGTCTGGCATCTCCCATCCACCAAACAATTACCAACTGGCTTTGTTAACAATTTGTTTCATAAATTTGTAAGGCCGGCAGATTTATCAACAAATATTGCTGATTTCTACTCAATGTGCTTTGAATCAAGTAGGATAAATTGGTCTGACTAGGTGGCCTTTATGTTTCTCAGTTGCACCAATATGCATCCTTCCTGCAAAATTTCAGCTGCATTTCACCCAAACTCCAGGCACAGAGAATGGCAGGAGATAGAAACATCCACTTTCAGTCCAGCCAACATGCCCCTCCCTGTCAGCCCCCTTCACTGTCCGTGATGATATGAGCTGATGCTAATGCCTTCCCTGCTGGTTATTAACATGATGGACTATTTCTATGCATTCTCGGCATCTTTATGATGTGGAAAATTTCATTACCCAAAGGTCAAATACATCATCATAATAACAACCGGAATATTTCCATCCCTCAATTTCTCTATCGAAGGCATCCGCCTGGTGGAGTCTAATCTCCTGGATGGAAGGCATAAGGCTCATTGAGGAGGACTCACGTTGCACTAAATCGTTGGGGACTCCATCCTGATAACCCTGCACTGCAGCTTCAGCTGTTTTATCTGCTGCCTCGATAAGCTTAGAAATCACGTCTTTGCCATGTGGTATGTGCTGCAACTTTAAGGAGAGCTACCCTTTCTGGGAGTTGGATTGCTGATAACAAACTCTGAACCATTTGTTTATGGGAAATGGGGGTCCCTGATGATGTTATAAAGCCCTGATTTTTCCACAACTGTCTATAATCATGTGCCACCCCAAAGACATACCGGGAATTTGTGTAGCTGTTTACTGACAGGTCCTTGGAGAGAATGTAAGCACGCACTAGGGCAAAGAGCTCCACCTGTTGTGCTGAAGGAGCTCCTTACATAGCTGCAGCCTCCAAGGCTTGTCCATTCTGATCCATCATGGTATAGTAAAGACATGCATGTCTTATAACTTGCAAGTCAATATAAGAACTTCCGTCAGTGCACATGGACAGATCAGGGTCTTCCAATGGGTGGTCAGTTAGGTCCTGCTGAGGTAATACCGCAAGTTGGACATTCTGTAAACAGTAGTGCTTTGGTTTCTCTGTCTCTTCTGGTGAGTGCATCACAAAGGTGGCTGGATTGATTGTTGTTGCCATGTCAAAGGACAGTTAGGGATTATTTATTTATTTATTTATTAATTAAATTTTTATTTCGCCTTGCCATGGTCAAATGTGGCATCTATAGCTTTCCCAACAAGGCTGTCACTGAATCTTCTGTATAATCTACTATATGCTGTTGGAGTGTCAGGTTGGCGGTGAATTGAAGAGATAAATAGATAGCTGCCAAGATCTGAGTGCAGTGCACAAGGCATCAATGTGCATTGATGGCTCCATCTTTGTGGAGAAGATGTCGGTTGGTCGAAAGGAGTTGCCATGCCTTTGAGTTGCAGTGCCTTAAAGGAGTCTTCCTCCTGCTTGGTAGTTGAAGCCCCTTCTTCTCTAGTCACTGACTCCATCCTTCCACCAAGCCTTATCCATCTGCCTTGCTGGCTCAACTCATGATCAGACATCTCTGTGAGAGGAGCTGTTTGCTGGAGGTCTCTACCCTGACGAGACGATCTCTTCTCCATCTTTACACTGCAACTTGTCTTCTTTGAACTGTGAACATATTTTTATCTTGTGTGCTCCATTTAAGAGTATTCCTGGTTATCTTAGTTCTGTGTTCTGTAGTATTCTGTGTTCTATAATATTCCCATTCAGAGCCAGCTCTTCAGTGCTTGAAGTCCTGTTTTGCGGAAACTGCCAAAATGTTTGGCTTGGAAGTCAGCCTGAAAAAAACTGAGGTCCTCCATCAGCCAGCTCCCCACCATGACTACCAGCCCCCCCCCACATCTCCATCGGGCACACAAAACTCAAAACGGTCAACCAGTTTACCTATCTCGGCTGCACCATTTCATCGGATGCAAGGATCGACAACGAGATAGACAACAGACTCGCCAAGGCAAATAGTGCCTTTAGAAGACTACACAAAAGAGTCTGGAAAAACAACCAACTGAAAAACCTCACAAAGATTAGCGTATACAGAGCCGTTGTCATACCCACACTCCTGTTCGGGTCCGAATCATGGGTCCTCTACCGGCATCACCTACGGCTCCTAGAATGCTTCCACCAGTGTTGTCTCCGCTCCATCCTCAACATTCATTGGAGCGACTTCATCTCCAACATCGAAGTACTCAAGATGGCAGAGGCCGACAGCATCGAATCCACGCTGCTGAAGATCCAAGTGTGCTGGGTAGGTCACGTCTCCAGAATGGAGGACCATTGCCTTCCCAAGATCGTGTTATATGGTGAGCTCTCCACTGGCCACCGAGACAGAGGTGCACCAAAGAAGAGGTACAAGGACTGACGAAAGAAATCGCTTGGTGCCTGCCACATTGACCATTGCCAGTGGGCTGATATCGCCTCAAACTGTGCATCTTGGTGCCTCACGGTTTGGCGGGCAGCAACCTCCTTTGAAGAAGACCGCAGAGCCCACCTCATTGACAAAAGACAAAGGAGGAAAAACCCAACACCCAACCCCAACCAACCAATTTTCCCTTGCAACCGCTGCAACTGTGTCTGCCTGTCCCGCATCAGACTTGTCAGCCACAAACGAGCCTGCAGCTGACGTGGACATTACCCCTCCATAAATCTTCATCCGCGAAGCCAAGCCAAAGAAGAAAGAAGTATTCTGCACCAACTGGCTGTGTTATCTATTCTTCTGGGCCTCCTGCCAATTTGCCTGGATGGTAGAACGGCATCTTATGTTTTTCTGCAGAGTTCTCTCTGTCCTCACTGAGGCTTCAGCTTAAACATGTTTTAACAAAAGCTTCGAGAATTTTTCACAAATTTTCTTTAAATCTTAACTTCTTTGTTACAGTGGCCAGATGATTTATCATGGCGCTGGGTTCGAGCACTAACAGGATCCGAAAATACTTTGGGTACTGCTGGCGCAAAGGGGACTGCTGCTGTGAGTCAAGGTACGGGTGGATA
This sequence comes from Narcine bancroftii, assembly GCF_036971445.1. Classification (NCBI taxonomy): domain Eukaryota; kingdom Metazoa; phylum Chordata; class Chondrichthyes; order Torpediniformes; family Narcinidae; genus Narcine; species Narcine bancroftii. The sequence continues at coordinate 38,502,460 of NC_091482.1, forward strand.
ATATTCTAGTGGTTGTCCTTAAGGGACAACCTTAAGGGGGTCCCCGAGGAGTATTCATGTCCATCCTACATCCTCACAGGAGTCATTCATCTCTCTGTCCTCCATCATCCTTAGGGCTTCCATTTGACTATGTAGTCTTTGTTTATCCTCTGAAATGGGAAGTTTCTCCTGCCTACCCTTTGCTTTTTCCCTTTCCTGATTTTTCTTGTCCTGCTCCTTTTTATGTGCGCATTCTTTCTGGAGGACTTCCACAGGTTATACAGTCCACACCTGTGAGTGGGATCCCCAGTTTTAAGGCGTTAGTCTGCCAATTTGCAAGCCTATCTTTTTCTTTTCTTTCTTGTGTTAAACAGGTGCCACTTTCCAATTACCTCTTTAGTTTTATAATTTGTGGGTCTTTTCCAGATTAACTGTTGTGCCTCTTTAATGAATTCATCAACCCAAGTACCTCCCCCCCTCAATGTCGAGCCTTCTCTTTATTTAATGCCCCAGAAACTTCAATTATTTTTTCATCCCTCGGATATTTTTCACACATATATTGTGATAGCGAACTTCGTTGACTAGTCATGTCTACACAAGTCCCCATTGTAGCTCAAGTTTCCAAAACCTGCGCTCCCTGAGCTCTTACACTGATGGTCACTGATCAGACGAGTTCCCTGAACTCCTAACTGAGCTACTCGAGCTCCTTTACAACCACGGTCCTGGACCGCTCAGAGTCAGGAGGTCATGGAACTGCAGGCCAGAGACAGCAGTCTTAAAGGCCCTTGTCTCCTCATCAGTTTCCTGGTCCTGGGTGAGCTGGTCAAAGTCGAGGCTGGGCTTCAACGCGGAGATGCTGGTGTCGAGAGTGCCTTGGCAACCACATTGTCCTTCCGTGCCTTGTGCCGAATGTCGGTGGTAAACTCTGACACGAAGGAGAGGTGACACTGTTGACGGACCGACCAGGGATCCTTTGCCATCATGAGTGCCTGGGTGAGGGGTTTGTGGTCGGTGAAGATGGTAAAAGTCCACCCCTTCAAAACAGAGTGGAAATGCCACACCACCAGGTACATGCCAAGTAACTTGCGATTGAAGGCACTATACTTGCGTTCTGGCGGGCGGAGCAGGCGGCTGAAGAATGCCAAAGGCTTCCAATGCCCATTCACCTGCTGCTCCAGGATGCTACTGACGGCTGTGGCAGAGACATCGTCAGAGAGTGCCATATGCAGGTTGGTGTGTGGGTGGGAGAGCATGGCGGCGTTTATGAGGGCATCCTTGGTGGCCTTAAATGCGGTGCAGGCTTCTGTGTTCCAAGCGAGCATCTTGTGCTAGGCTGTGATGAGGTTGAACAGCGGCTGCATGATGCGCGCAGCTTCCGGGACAAAGCGGTTGTAAAAGTTGACCATACCCGCAAACTCCTGCAGCCACTTAAGGCTGTTTGGGCGTGGGAACTCCATGATGGCAGCAACCCTCAGCTCCTTCGGCTGTGATGTTATGGTCCAGGAACTGCATGGACTCTTTCCTGAACTGGCACTTGGCCGGGTTGATGGTAAGGCCAAAGTCGGCCAGGCAGCCTTGTGTTGTGCCTGGTCCTTGCTGGTGACAAGGATGTCATCCAATAAATAAAGACAAAATCCAAGTCCCTGCCCATAGAGTCCATGAGGCGCTGGAAGGTCTGAGTGGCATTCTTCAGCCTGAATGGCATGCACAGGAATTCAAACAGACCAAAGGGTGTGATGATGGCCATCTTGGGTATGTCCCCAGAGTGGACCAGGATCTGATGATATGCGCACACCAGGTCAACCATGGAGAAGACCCTGGTGCTGTGCAGGTTGGCTGTAAAGTCCTGGATGTGAGGGATGGGGTAACGGTCAGGAACGGTTGCCTCAATGAGCCATCGATAGTCTCTGCAGGGATGACAGCCACTGGAGGCTTTCACGACCAGGTGGAGTGGCGAAGCCCATGGGCTGTTGGACAGCTGAATGATCCTTCACTACCCGGAGCTTGTCAAGCAGGAGTCAGCATGCCTTGGTGTGGAGTGGGAATGTGGTGGAACACCCCGTGGGGCGGACAACTGTGGCTTGAGTAGTGTCGGGAACTCATCCAGGATCTGCTGGAAATCATCTCTGGGCATGCTGATCGTGCCCATATGCGGTTGCTCCAAGCGGAAGGCATTGAGGTGAATGGCCTGGAAGGTTTGGTGTCCACCAGGCACCTCGAATGTCCATCAGAAGCCCATGTGTGAGGATGAAGTCTGCACCCAGGATGGCAGTCAGGAGGGACGAGACAGTGAATCTCCATGCGAATTTCTGTTGGCCAATCTGGAAGTGGAGGGGATGTCCACGAGGTCAGTTCCTGGATTCAATGACGCTGATCTGGGCTCCAGTGTCAATGAGGAACCACCAACCGCTGACTGAGTCCTGCAGGTAGAGAAGACTGTGTCCTTGGCCAGCCACCACAGCCATTAACAACGGCCAGCATGGTCATTTCCCTGGAATGAGCAGGGCTGATGACACTTCCGAGCCTTGGCTTCCCACCGCTAGTGGTAGAAGCAGAGGTCTGAAGCAGATGCTGTGGCTTTGGTTGCTCTTGGGCCCCCTGAAGGGGCTGGGTGCTCTACCACAGCACTAGGGACAGGCTTGGCATGGTTGTGCCCGTGCCCATGCCTCATGACCTGCTGGACCACTGAGCCTTCCGAGAATTGTGCAAGCCATAGCTCTTGGGCCTCTGGGCAACCTTCCTTGGGTCAGTGAAGGTCTCCTGAATCAGCAGCATGTGGATGTCCCAGGGGATATATTCGAGAAAAATATGCTCAAAAAGTGGGCTGTTGGTGTTCTCACCCATGAGCGCAAGCATCTCATCCATCAGTTCCATTGGGGACCTGTCCCCCAGGGCATTGAGGTGCAGCACCTGAATGCTGGTGTCTGGATAGTCTGAGGGACCTGGTGAGCACTCGCTTGATGGTCTCATACTTGTCCTTGGTGGGTGGGTGCTGAACAAGGTGTAGCATGCGTCTGGCGGTGGTCTGGTACAGGGCAGCGACCACATGGTAGAATTTGGAAATAGCAGTTTCATGGCTATAGCACTGATCCCAGGCTTGCTCATGATGGATTCAAAGATGTTTGAACCAGTCGGGGTCACCAATTGTAGTGGTGGCTACACTGCTCCTGCAATAACACACGCAACCAGACGGGTTGAGCTCAGTGAGCAGATTAGTTTATTGCAGGCTGCTGGGCTGCACTTATACTCCCAGCCTGGACCTGGGTGAGAACCACACTGGAGAGCGCTGATGTCACCTGGGCGTGGGTTTCTGATCCCCAAGCTGGAAGGAAGGGAAACCCTTGATAGCGCCATTTTGGCCAGCTGCCCCGCACGTGGCTTACAAGCAGGGTTGGTTCGCCTGCCTTGTGGTGAGCCGCCACAAGAGTATATTTTTCTATATATTATCAATTTTAACATCTTGACAAACAATCTGTAATCACATTATTTGCACCTTTGATATGATTATATTCTTGCAAAATTAAACACCATTTTAACAATCTTTAGTTTTTATTCCTCAAAAATACCAGAGGATTGTGGTCAGAAAATATCACAATTGGTTCCTAAAAGGTACATCAAAATTCTGCAGAGCAAATATTATAGACAACACTGGAATAGTTCCTTTGATTGATTTTTTTTTTAAAAGTAGGCAACTGGATGGTCAATTTCATTATATTTTTGCAATAAAACTGAACGTGCTGCTCCCTCACTCACGTCCACTGATAAAGAAAATGGTCTGTGCATCATTCCAAAGCTCTCTGACAAACTTTAGTCCACATAAATTTCTCCCATTGTTTCAAAAGATTGGTTAAAGGAAGAGCAACCTCAGCAAAATTTCTGCAAAACTTCTTGCAATATCCTGCCATTCCTAAAAACCTTCTCACTGCTTTCTTATCATTGGGAATAGGAAACTCAGAATCTGGATTTCCCTTAGCTTGAATAGGTGCAACTTTGCAATGACCAACTACAAGACCCAACAATGTCACAGTAGCATGTCCAAATTCACTTTTTGCTAAATTAAAACTAAGTTTGCTTTGGATAAACTTGCAAACAATTTGTCCAATCACTTAGATGTTCTTCCCATGTGTCACTTTTTATGACCAAGTCATTAATATAAGAATCAGCATGTGTTAACTCTTGGATTATCAAATTAATCATCCTTTGGAATGTTGCAGGGGCATTTTTCATGCCAAAAGGTAACACATTATACTCATATAAACCGCATGGAGTTACAAAAGCCTAAATATTCTTTCCTCTCTCATTTCGAGGCACACACCAGTAACCCTTCAACAAATCCAACATAGGGGGGAGTGGCATGATGGAATAGGGAGAAGACGTAGAAAAACACCTCCCCCTGCCAGAACTATTCAAAACCTGTTTTAAAGCATTTTAAAATCATTTTGAAACTGTTAATTATACTGTTGAAGTATCTTACCTGCAAATATGAAAAAGATTAAAGCTCAAATGATTTAAAAAAAGGCAACTAAACACCTGGAACTGCTGAAGAAACTTGGCCTACAGGACAAATGGAGCCTCCAGAGCCCCAACCACAGAGATCGTTGACAGGTAAGGTCCATACCACACCAGCGCCAACCTCATGCAAGATGCTGCTAGCTAGTGACATTGATCTCCTTTGGAGCAGGATGACCAACCGCGCATGCAGGAAGTTTTGTGCATGCGTGCTATGCTCGAATTGGCCCAGGCTGTGGGGGGACCCAACCTCCCTCAGTCCAGTGACTCTGGGCTGGTGGGGGAAGGGATTTCACACCCATAGTAGGGCTGTCCCATCCTTCTTTTGGATTGAGGCAGAAGAGGAAGACATTGCTGGATTAGAAGAGGAAGAGGAACAACTTGTGCAGGAAGAAGAAGGCCTGACTGAGGGTAGGCCTGCATTGAGAAGAATTTTTAAGTTTAAATCAGACCCATCACATTCTAATGTTTCCCAATCTGATCTATCTAAACAAATGGAGAATTTCGTCATGCAGATGATCCAAGGATTTTCAGTAGTTAAGGAGCAATTAACAGAGATGAAAGGTGATAAGAAGGCTGAAATGTCTTCTATTAAAATAGATGTTAATATGTGTCTGAGAGCAGTGGACAAGGTTCCAGATAAATTTAAAAAGAATGAAGATGCATATCTTGACTGTAAAGATTACGTGGAACAGTGTACAGAAAAGATGGAGCAGATGGAAGATTCATTTACTGGCTGGGAGATTCAGAAGAGTGATTTATTGAAGAGGATTGATGTTTTGGAAAATCAGAGTTGGAGAAATAATGTTAAAATTGTCGGTCTTCTGAAAGATTTTGAAGGCTCGGATCCAGTTCAATTTTTTCTCAAATGGATTCCCGAGGTTTTGGGAACAGCTAATTTTCTGAGTGACTTAGAATTGGACAGAGCTCATCAAGCAATCAGAAGGAAACCACTTCCCGGTCAAGCACCATAATCTGTTCTGATTCAGTGTTTGCATTATCAGGATCAAGAATTGATTTTTAAGACTTGCAGTACAGAATGCCAGGCATAATCAAGGTCCTTTGTTAAGAATGATAGTTTTCTTCTATGCTGATTTGAGCCAAGCTGCTATTAAGCATCGTAAAGAATTTAATTCTGCTCAAGCCATTTTATGTAAGAAGGGCTATAAATTTGATTTTTGTTACCCTGCTGTGTTTAAAAAAATTATGTGGATTATCATACACTGGCCACTCCAACCCCGTAGACCTGTGCCAGCTGCCCAAGCCCTGCAGTCCCTCGTTGGCTGCTCCAGCCCCATAGTCCCACACCATCCACACCAGCCCCATAGTCCCTCACTGGCCGGTCCATGCCAGCCACTCAAGCTCTGCAGTCCTGCACCGGGGGGCTGTCAGGCAATGAGGAGGGAGCTGTCAGGCAGCAGGGAGATGAGCTGTCAGAAGGCTGCCCCTGCCCAGACTCAGGAGCCAGTGTTTGCTCTCTGGCCCCTCTCCCCACTTCAGACCTTTCAAGTGGAGAACCCCGCCTTCAGTGCTGCTACCTGAACGTCCATTCGCAGACACCTGCAGCCACTCCGCATCCGCATTCTCTCAGTGACTCCACCTGAAAGCGTCTTTAGGTGCTCTTCTTTACTGTTATGGAGGTGAAAGATGTGTCACAGTGTCAAATCTCCAGGTGAGGATGGTTTTACTTTTGAATTTTATAAAGAATTTCAAGATTTATTAATTCCTTTACAAATGGATGGTTTGAAACATGCTATGGAGAGTGGTTCTTTCCCAGACTCTTTTTCTAGAGCGCTTATTATGATTATTCCTAAGAAGGATCGGACCCATTAAAAGTGGGATCTTATAGACCTAGTGTTTTTTTATTAAACATGGATTATAAGATTGTTGTCAGGGTTGTAGCTAATAAATTAGCTAAATATTTATGAGATTTGATTCATGTAGATCAAGCTGTGTTTATTTAAAAAATCAGTATTCATCAGATAATATCATAAAATTAATTTATTTAATTAATGTTTCTCGGGGGCAATCCAGCCCCTGAGTTGGTAATTGCTATAGATTCTGAGAAGGCCTTTGATGGAGTGGAATGTTTTTTTTTCTTTAAAGTGTTGGAGAAGATTAAATTAGGACCACTATTTATTGGCTGGATTAAGGGTTTATATAAAAACATATCGCCTAGAGTTGTGACAAATGGACAGGTATCTTCTTCATTTGTATTATCTAGATCAACTAGATTGAGCTGTCCTTTTCCACCTACTCTATTTGCATTGGTTATTTAACCTTTGGTTCAGTTGATTAGGCAAGATAGTAATATGAAGTGTATTAAGGTGAGTAAGAATGAGGATAAATAAATTTATTTGCAGATGATGTCGATTTATTTAACACAACCTATACATTCGTTGGGGAATCTACATGCGAGACTGGAGCAATATGGTGAATTATCAGGTTATAAGATTAATTGGGATAAGAGTGAGATAATGCCTTTGGCAGATTTGGATTATTCATTTTGTAAACACATTGCAAAATTTAAATGGTCTGATCGAATTATGTATTTCGGAATCATAATAGATGATAATTATAATTATTTATTTGAATTGAATTATTTGCTTTTATTGTCTAAAATTAAATATGATTTAAATCGGTGCAAAAATTTACCAATAATCATGGTAGGATGAGTAAATTGTGTGAAAATGAATATCTTTCCCTGCATACAATACCTTTTTCAGTCTATCCCACATAGAAATCCCCTAAAATTCTTTAAAGATTTGAATACTTTGGTGAGGAATTTTTATGGAAAGGTAAAATGGCGAGGGTGTCATTACAGAAACGGACTTGGAAATATGCTCTGGGAGGAGTGCAACATCCTCATTTTCATCATTAATATGGATCAGCACAATTGAAATTTATTCATAGAATGTTTGAAGTGGATAAATCTTTGATTTGGACCAAGAATGAAGTGTCTCAAATTAACATTTCATGGAGTTATGGAGTAAGAAAAATGAAATTATAGGCACTGAAGGTAACATTTCAGCTAAAACTCCTTTGTATCAGAATACACTCTTTTTCTTTGTTCATTAAATAATCTTCTCTTGAAAATATGGGAACAAAAATACTGAACATGGGTATTTTATTTTGTTTCAAAGAATGAAAGAGAAATGCAGAATTTCTTCAAATGCCTTGTTAGTGCCTAACTTTTAGATAATTTTGGATGTACACTACGATTGCCTAGAAGGTCTAGATTTGAAATTTTACTTACTGAAGGGTGTAAGAAGGGATTTATATCTGAGATGTATGCTTTATTACAACATAAAATGCTTAAGCTGGATATTTATAAATCTAGGCTCAGAAAGGAAAAAGACTTATCTATATATATTTCTCAGGATGACTGTATGTGAGGATAATATGACTAAATTAGTTAATGTAATATATTGATTAGTTCCTTATAATTTTATTCATCAATTATATTTAACTCCTGAGAAGTTAATTTGTTCATTTCCTCTGTTTATGCTACTTGGTTCAAGCTGAGAGTCAGAGGAGGCGGCGACTTGAGCTCGGGCGATTTTCAGGAGGAGAAGGAGCTTGGAGGGAGTGAGGGGGTTAATTGGTCAAGGGCCAATTAAAGGAGGGTAAGAATAAAGGAACGGCCCAGCAAGGAACGGCCCAGTGACAGAGTGGCCTGGGGAAGGAATGGGGCTTTGAGGCTTTGGCTCAAGAGGCTTCAGCGAGCAGAGGCTGAGGACAGTCACACATAATATATATATATATTTTTATCTCTTGTAAGGTGAGGGGAGAGAGGTGGGATATGTGTGAGGGCAGTTAATTGCTCTCAATGTCAGATGTGGGAGATCCTGGAGTCTTCTAGCCTCCCGGATATCTATGTGTATACTAGGTGTGCTGAGCTGCAGTGTCTCATGGATTGAGTTAGGGAACATGAGATGCAGCTCGATGACTTTGCGCTGTCATAGACAAGAGTAATCGCCAGGGCCACGGGAGGCTAGTCAGTGGGTTATGGTTAGGAGGGGGATAGGGAAGAGAGAACACCTGAGCCTGTATCCTGAACAATCAGTACTCCTCCTTGAGAACTGTTGGAGGGACTAACTGGGGAAGGAAGCGGTGGCTGTACCTCTGGCACGGGGTCAGCCTCTGTAGCCTAGAAGGGTAGGGAAAAGAAGAGGAGGGCAACAGTTATAGGGGATTCGATGGTCAGGAGGACTGATAGAAGATTCTGCGGATAAGACAAAGGAAACCAGATGGTGGTTTGCCTCACTGGTGCCAGGGTCTTGGATGTAACTATGCATGTCCAAGACACCTAAAAGGGGAAGGTAATGAACCAGATGTTGTGGTACATGTTGGTACCAATGACATTGGAAAGAAGGAAGAAGTGGTCCTAAAAAATAAATATAGGGAGTTAGGTAGGGAGCTGATAAGAAGGACCACAAAGGGAGTAATCTCTGGATTACTTCCTATGCCACGTGATAGTGAGGGCAAGAATAGAATCAGGCGGAGGATGAATATGTGGCTAAAGGGATGGACTAAGGGGCAGGGATTCAAGTTCTTGGATTACTGGGACCTGTGCTGGGGAGGTGGGACCTGTACTGAATGAACAGGTTGCATCTGAATCCCAGAGGAACCAGGATCCTGGTAGGGGCATTTGCTAGGGCTACTAAGGGGGCTTTAAACTAGTATGCTTGGGGGAAGTGGTCCACATGAAGGAGGATGGGGGAGAGAGATTTTGTCAGCAAAGAGAAAAGGCTAATGGACAAAATTTTGGGGTGGAATGGCAGTTGATTGAGGAGGAAAGCGATTGGTGCTATGATGGGGGAGGGATGATGGTAACAAATAATAGGTGGACAGTAAAGAGGGGATAGGCAGAAGGTAAGATGTGGGAGGTCTCTGAAATGCATTTACCTCAATGCAAGGAGTGTTGTAAGTAAGGTGGATGAGCTAAAGATGTGGATAGACACTTGGCAATATGATGTGGTGGTGATTAGTGAGATGTGGTTGCAGGATGGATGTGACTGGCAGTTAAATATTCTGGGATTTTGCTGCTTTAGGTGTGATAGAATTGGAGGAGTAATTGGAGGTGTGGTATTACTTGCTCTCCATTGCAGGCAAAATCTTCGCTAGGATTCTACTAAATAGAATAATACCTAGTGTCGCTGAGAATATTCTCCCAGAATCACAGTGCGGCTTTCGCGCAAACAGAGGAACCACTGACATGGTCTTTGCCCTCAGACAGCTCCAAGAAAAGTGCAGAGAACAAAACAAAGGACTCTACATCACCTTTGTTGACCTCACCAAAGCCTTCGACACCGTGAGCAGGAAAGGGCTTTGGCAAATACTAGAGCGCATCGGATGTCCCCCAAAGTTCCTCAACATGATTATCCAACTGCACGAAAACCAACAAGGTCGGGTCAGATACAGCAATGAGCTCTCTGAACCCTTCTCCATTAACAATGGCGTGAAGCAAGGCTGTGTTCTGGCACCAACCCTCTTTTCAATCTTCTTCAGCATGATGCTGAACCAAGCCATGAAAGACCCCAACAATGAAGACGCTGTTTACATCCGGTACCGCACGGATGGCAGTCTCTTCAATCTGAGGCGCCTGCAAGCTCACACCAAGACACAAGAGAAACTTGTCCGTGAACTACTCTTTGCAGATGATGCCGCTTTAGTTGCCCATTCAGAGCCAGCTCTTCAGCGCTTGACGTCCTGCTTTGCGGAAACTGCCAAAATGTTTGGCCTGGAAGTCAGCCTGAAGAAAACTGAGGTCCTCCATCAGCCAGCTCCCCACCATGACTACCAGCCCCCCCACATCTCCATCGGGCACACAAAACTCAAAACGGTCAACCAGTTTACCTATCTCGGGTGCACCATTTCATCAGATGCAAGGATCGACAATGAGATAGACAACAGACTCGCCAAGGCAAATAGCGCCTTTGGAAGACTACACAAAAGAGTCTGGAAAAACAACCAACTGAAAAACCTCACAAAGATAAGCGTATACAGAGCCGTTGTCATACCCACACTCCTGTTCGGCTCCGAATCATGGGTCCTCTACCGGCACCACCTACGGCTCCTAGAACGCTTCCACCAGCGTTGTCTCCGCTCCATCCTCAACATCCATTGGAGCGCTCACACCCCTAACGTCGAGGTACTCGAGATGGCAGAGGTCGACAGCATCGAGTCCACGCTGCTGAAGATCCAGCTGCGCTGGATGGGTCACGTCTCCAGAATGGAGGACCATCGCCTTCCCAAGATCGTATTATATGGCGAGCTCTCCACTGGCCACCGTGACAGAGGTGCACCAAAGAAAAGGTACAAGGACTGCCTAAAGAAATCTCTTGGTGCCTGCCACATTGACCACCGCCAGTGGGCTGATAACGCCTCAAACCGTGCATCTTGGCGCCTCACAGTTTGGCGGGCAGCAGCCTCCTTTGAAGAAGACCGCAGAGCCCACCTCACTGACAAAAGGCAAAGGAGGAAAAACCCAACACCCAACCCCAACCAACCAATTTTCCCTTGCAACCGCTGCAATCGTGTCTGCCTGTCCCGCATCGGACTGGTCAGCCACAAACGAGCCTGCAGCTGACGTGGACTTTTTACCCCCTCCATAAATCTTCGTCCGCGAAGCCAAGCCAAAGAAAAAGATTACTTGTCAGGGAAAATATTACAGCAGTACTGAGGTGTGATAGAGTGGAGGGCTTGTCAAGGGAGATGGTGTGGGTGGAATTAAAAAATGGAAAAGGTGAGGTTACAATTATAGGGGTGAGAACTAGAAGAGTGAGAACTAGAAGAGAAAATGTATAAGGAAATAGCTGAGGTCTGCAATTAACACAGATTGTGTTAGTTGGGGATTTTAATTTTCCTAATATAGATTGGGAGACACAGTCAGTGAAAGGACTGGATGGCTTAGAGTTCATAAAATGTGTGCAGGATAGCTTTATGCAGCAATATGTTGAGGTACCCACTAGAGGGGACAGTGTTGGACCTGTTGCTGGGGAATGAAATGGGGCAGGTCACAGAGATGTGTGTTGAGGAGCACCAGATCCGGTGATCATGGATCCATTAGTTTCAGCATAATTATGGAAAGGGATAAGTCTGGTCCGACAATGAAGGTCTTTGTGTGGGGGAAAGCCAGATTTGATGAAATGAGAAAGGATTTGCAGGGAGTGGTTTGAGCTGATATGTTTTTTGGGAAGGTGGTAGAGGAGAATTGGAGGGCATTTAAAGTGAGATTTTGAGGGAGCAGAATCTTTATGTTCCTGTTAGGATAAAAGGCAGGGCCAAATGTTCAAGAGAGCCATGGCTTTCAAGAGAGATTAGGAAGTTGGTTCAAGATAAGAGGGAGGCCTACATTAAATACAGGAAACAAGGTATGGATAAGATGCTTGAAAGATACATAGATTGTAGAAAGAAACTTAAGGTTCTGACGAGATTTTCCCCAGGACCTTAAGGGAAGTCAGGGACAAAATAACGGAGGCTCTGGCAGTGATTATTAAACAGTACTGGAGGATGGTGTGGTGCCATGGGATTGGTGTGTTGCAAATGTGGTTCCACTGTTTAAAAATGGCTCAATGTGTAGGCCCAGCAATTATAGGCCAGTAAGATTGACATCAGTAGTGGGTAAACTAATGGAATGTATTCCTAGGGATAATATGTATAAGTGTCTAGAGGGGCAGGGATTGATAAGGGACACCCAACATGGGTTCGTCATGTTTTACAAATCTTGTTGAATTTTTTGAGGAAGTGACTAGAAAGGTTGATGAAGGTAGAGCAGTAGAAGTGGTCTACTTGGATTTCAGTAAGGCTTTTGATAAGGTTCTACATGGAAGGTTAGTGAGGAAGGTTCAGTCACGAGGGATTAATATTGAGATAGTCAGATGGGTTCAATGATGGCTAGAAGATAGGCATCAGAGAGTCATGGTGGATAACTGTCTGTCAGGATAGAAGTCAGTGATGAGCAGTGTGCCTCAGAGATTAGTGTTGGGTCCTTTGTTGTTCATCATTTACATTAATGATTTGGATGATGGGGTAGTAAATTGGGTGAGTAAATATGCATATGATACAAAAATAGGGGGAGTTGTGGATAGTGAAGAGTGGATAGTGGATAGCAAATGCCCCATGGACTGCAGAAGGATTAGGATTGCTTAGAAGAGTGGGCTGATAGGTGGCAGATGGAGTTTAATGTAAATGGTGTTTAACGTGTGAAGTGCTTCATTTTGGGAAGAATAACCGAAGTAGGACATATGCAGTGAAAGGGAGAGCATTGAGGAATGCAGAGGAACAGAGAGATCTTGGAATAATGGTTCAGCATTCTTTGAAGATGGAGTCTCATGTAGATAGGGTGGTGAAGAAGGCTTTTGGTATGTTGGCTTTTATAAGTCATAGCATAGAATATAAGAGCTGGGAGGTAATGTTGAGACTGTTCAAGGCATTGGTGAGGCCGTTTGGAATATTGTGTGCAGTTCTTATCTCTAAATTATAAGAAGGATATCAATAAGGTAGAGAGGATGCAGAGAAGATTTACTAAAATGTTGTTTAGATTGCAGTATCTAGAAAACAGAGAAAAATTGAGTAGACTGGGACTTTATTCATTGGAGTGTAAAAGGTTGACAGGGGATTTGATAGAAGTATATAAAATTATGAGGGGAATAGATAGAGTAGATGTAAATAGGCTCTTCTTCTTGAGGGTAGGTGAGATTGGAATGAGGGGTCACGAGTTAAGGGTTAGGGGGCAAAACTTGAGAAGTAACATAAGAGGAAACTTCTTCACAGAGAGTGGTGGCTGAGTGGAATGACCTTCCGGAAGAAGTGGTTGCAGCAGGGTTAATTTTGTCACTTAAGAGAAGGTTGGATAAATGCATGGATGTGAGGGTTATGGACAGAGAGGAGGTAGGTGGAGCTAGAGGAGATCACTTAAATCAGTGTGGACTAGATGGGCTGAGATGGCCTGGTTGCATAGTGTTAATTGTTATATGGTTATGTGGATGAGAGGGGATTGGAGGGTTATGGGCAAAGTGCAGGTAGGTGGGACTAGAGGAGATCACTTAGATTGGTACTGATTAGAGAGGCCGAAATGGCCTGTTACTGTATTTTAATTGTTATATGGTTATATATTTTAGGTTTCATAAACAAGTTGGTTCTTTTATGCATTCTGCGTGGTTATGTGAGACAGTGAATCCTTTTAGGAATAGAATTAAAGATTTTTAGAAGGTTTATTTAAATTTAAAATTTTGCTTGCCCTATGGTATTTGTATTGAGTTATATTAAAAAATTGAGTTTGGAATTAGAATTGGATAAATTTCAAATTGCTTTTTTGAGATTGGGATTAGCTGTGGCAAGAAAATGTTTGGCAATCACTTGGAAAAAATAGGTTGATTTAAGTATTCAATGGTGGCATATGGAAATAAGGTCTTGTATTCCATTGGAAAAGATAATGTATAATTATTCCTTTTTTGTCAAGATTTGGAGCCTGTATATGAAATATCTCAGTTTGAATTTGTAATTCTTTTTCCCACGGGTGTTGAGGTTGCACCAAACCACGGTGATAATTGATGATTGTTATGTGAGTTGATCTCTTAGAAGATTTCTATTCCTTTTTATCTAATGGAGTAGTTTAGAGGGGGTTGGGAGGGGTGAGAGAGTTAGGGGTGGGGGTGGGGGATTATAGGGGGTAAACATCATGTATCAATTGTTCCATCTGGTTTAGGTACCAGAACACAAGGAGAACCCCAATCTAAGTTTGAAGGTCTAATAACATAATTTTTCAACATATATTCCACCTCCTGTTCCATGATTTTACTCTTCTGAATGTTTATTCTGTATGGGTGTTGTTTTGTGGGACTTGCTTCTCCCATACCTACATCATGATAAATCACGGATGTCCTTTTTGGCATATCAGGAAACAAATTTGTATATTCCAAAAATAATTCTTTCAACTGCATCTGTTCTTGTGACTTAAGATGGCCTAACATTTCCTCCAAATTTTCCAAAATTGCGGTGTTAGACAGGCACATGGTTTCTGTAAAGTTACCCTTACAAGATTCAGTTTCCATAATCTTATGATCCACCACTTCCTCAACCCTGTCAACAACAAACACCTCTAATAGATTGTTCTTCACTACCTCTGTCCTCTAAATAGTGATTCATTAACAATTCACCCTTCAAATCATATTCCCAAGCCATTCCTTTAATCTTCTGTTCACGTAATGCTTTGTCCCTGAAGTCACTAAGATCTGTATCTGTCCTCTGTTGCTGAATGAACACTTTCCTTGACAAAGAGAAATCCTTACTCTCACAATTAACCTGCTCTTTCAAAACTATTTCAGAAGTACTGGGCAAGTCTCTGGACCTTTCTTGGCTCTCATCATTTTCTTTGAAAAAGATCTTATTACACGTGTAAGATACATGTAGGATACATCTCACAATCCTCCGTAACATCATCCTCGCTAGGCTGATTTACTAATCTCAAAACTGACCCAACTTTAATCTTTGCCAAATCATTCCCTCATAAAAAATGAGACACCCTGCATGGGTAACTTTGAAATTACTCCTCCTACAACAGGTCCTTAAACTAATTCTGAATTCAGCACTATGTTGTGAAGAGATATTGACTCTACCTCACCTCCAACACATTTACTCAAAATGGTCTCCCCTGTGTCAATCTTTTGATCAAGAGTTAAAACATTTTTCAACAACTGTGACTGAGCAGTCCCAGTATCTCTAAGAATTTTAACTGGAACATATGATTCTCCCTCCTTTACTGAAACCAAGCCCTCTGACACAAATGGTTTGAAAACATCAATGACACCCTTACCAGGTTTGGAACATCTGCTCTCCTTAAATTTAACTGTCTGAATACATGTTTCTGGTAAAACTTCCTTTTCTTGTCACTGTTTCAACATTAGACAATTCACAACAACATGATCAGTTTTCTTACAAACATTACATACAAATCCAGAAGTTCTGTCCTTTCCCACCTTCCTTTCATCTTTTCTCTTAACATTCTCGCCAGACGTAATTTCAGGCTTACATTTTTGCTCCACATTAACCCTCTGAACAGGCTCACTAACTGGTTCCACATTAGCTTACTATTTTGAAATTTATTTTGTAAATTAGAGAAAACTCCTTCGCTAACCTTGCCGTTTGCTGTCATGTCCCCACATCTCTCTCATCCAGGTGTAATTTAATATCATTTGGAACACACCTTTTAATTTCCTCAATTAATATCAATTTTCTCAATCTGTCAACAACATTATTTATTCCTTTTGAGGTGCATCAATAGTCAAAGCATACAGATTTCCCCAGAGCAAAATCCATATAAGATTGATTCCATGTTTTAACCAAACTCCTAAATTTTTGACAATATGCTTCTGGAAACAACCCATTAGCTTTCAATACTGCTTGCTTAACAGTAATATAATTTGCCACTTGCTGTGCAGTCAAGCTACAGTATGCAATTTGTGCTTTTCCCTTCAATACACTTTGGAGCATAAGAGGCCATTTTTCTTTTGACAATCTTGAGCTCTCAGCAACCTTTAGAAAGAGCTGAAAATATGTATCTATATTTCTCTCTTCTAAAGGAGGAACTAGATTTACCTCTCTACTTGCCAAAAACCTCTCTCCAGGAGTACAGACTCAATTCTCTTAACTCCCTCCATCTCACTTTTTAACTTCTTTAATTGAAAACTTTCAATTTCTTCGTTCCATTTTTCAGCTACCTCTAATTCATATTTCCTCTATTTTTCAGTTTATTCTCTTTGTTTTTCAGCTTCCTCTGCCCCATATACTCTCTGCCTCTCAGTCTCCTCCCTTTGTCTTTCAGCTTGGTCTGCCTCATATTGTTGTCTCTACAACTCAAAATTCCATTTCTATCTTTCTTGTAACACCCTCCATTTCTCTCTTTCCTCTTCCACCCTCAGTTTCTCCAACTCCAATTGCAATTCAACAGATCTATCCTCTGGAAAATTATCTGTCTTTCTTAACAAATTTTCCCTCATCTATATAATATTTCACTATAATCCTCTGTATTTGTATTTTTCTCAACCAATGCTTGACTTCAGTTAGCTTTAATGCCTTAGAAATAACTATCAGTTCCTCCTTTCTCTTGCACTGCAGCTCTGCAGGTGATGGTTGTGACAAAAATGTATCAACATCCATTGCTGCTGTTTTTCCATACACACAAACTTTAAATTAGCTTAAAAAAAAAACAATTAACCAATAAATTACAAGAACTCCAATTTTCAATCCAGGACAAGCCCCAAAAATGTAACGAGCCCAGAGGACCCTAAAACCCATCAACAATAAAAATTCACAAATACAAATGGTTACTTAAACAAAAGTTTCTTTTAATTATCTTTAAATGTGAAAACAGAATCCATTCAAACTTATCACTATTGACTTAACGAACCTAACTTAACGTTCTTCTAATTCTAAATGCATGCGTTTGTACTGTGTGTGTATGTTCAGAAATGTTCTTTGATTCACAGTCCAATCTCACTTCTCATTCCTCCAAGTTCACTGGTTGCAGACCATTCTAATACTGTGCACAGAATTTAACATTTATGAATTTCACCAGGCTTTGGTGCTTGAACGGTAAATGTTTACTACTCAGAAAGGTTCTTGTCAGATTTCAGAGAGATTTGTTGTATGCTGGACACCCACAACTGATTTCTTGTACCCAGACACTTCAGTGTCTTGCTGAACAACCTTGCCCCATCAGGGTTTTCCAGATGATAAATTCTTTCTTTCAGGTCACCACAGAGTTCCTTGTTGTTTCACTTATTACAAGTGAAATATTAGGCAGCTAGTTCTCTCCTCTTGCATGAACCACAAGGCCTTTGACCAGCCAGAACTAAGCAATCACAACCCGTCTTCCAAATGGGGTTTCCACAAGCTTTCCAGCTTGTCCTCTTCCAATCCCAGCTGCTGCTGCCGACTGTAGCACTGCAGAACTGAATTCTTTCTCCCTCTCTCTCTCAGAGAGAAAGCATTTTTTAATCTCTCTGCTTGAGAAACCACATGACCCTCTTAGAACAGCAAGTTCCACTCCAGAAAGCCTGTGTCTCTGCTGAGTTCTTTCAACAATCCATTAGTGAAGTATCTTGAGCACCCTTCAAATCTTTTGCAAAGGCTCCTGACTAACACGAGCAGAGCTACAATATTTTAAATACGATCTGTTTTAAAGTGCTTGTATGTGACCTACACTAAAAAAAAAACTTACCACAATTTATCTCCCAAAAACACATCTATATTCTGCCACACACGGTATCCTAGCCAGCTGGGGTGAAACCTCCATGTGAGACCGTACACGGCCACAGTAGTGGAGAGTATGTGGGCCATCAGAGAATGGGACCTGATCAATGGGATCTATAGGCTCTTTCAGATGGCCAGAATGCCCCGATGTAAAGCTGCATATTCTACCCCTATGCGGCTTTCCAACCCTCCTCTGAGAGGGATAATGGCCGGACCACTGCGGACCCCCTTGGCACCTGAATGCAGCCGCTTGAAAGCAGCTGCTAACAGGCAGGCTGATGATAATCAGCTGATGACCCAACTCCCCGTGCCTGACATCCCCCTTCCCACTGCACCTGCCCCCTGACACGGGACTACGGGATGGGGCGGCTGGCATGGGACTACGGGGCAGGGGTGCTGGCGCGGGATGTCAGTGCTGGGGATGCCAGCGTGGGACTTCAGGGCAGGGGCTGCTGACACGGAATGTCAGAGATGGGGCTGCTAATGTGGAACTTCAGGGCAGGGGCTGCCAGTGCTGGACATCAGGGCTGGGGTCGCAGGTGTGGGATTTCGGGGCAGGGGCTGCTAGCGCGAGATATCAGGGCAGGGGTGGCTGGCATGAGACGTCGGGGCAGGGGTGGCACTCCCCCTTCTCTCTCCCTCTCTCTCTCTCTCTCACACACCCACACACACACACACACAGAGTCCAACATAGACACACACGCACACTCAGATACAGACATAAACACACATATACACACATGCGCACACACACATACAGACTAGAGACACACACACACCAACACAGACACATATATACACACAGACACACACACATATACATATAACACAGTCACACATACATATATATACACACACACTCAGACACAGACACAAACACACATATACACACAGACACATACTCACACACAGACACATATACACACAGACACTCTGACACAGACACACAGACATATATACCCACACGCTGACACACTCAGACCCAGACACAAACACACACACACACACACACACTTAGACCCAGACACACACACACAGAAAACTATGCTATCCAATCTCAGAAATAGTATAAATCTGATTGGTTTTCAAATGTACTGGGGAAAAATACAATTTTTGAATAAAATTAAACATGTTTGTGTTGTTTGGGTTCGTGTGGATCCCACAGGTTAAGAACCAGACGAAAGTCAGGTTACAAAGCACACGTTTATTTTGGGGATGCAAACGGGGCAGCAAGGTCAAAATGCTAAATGAACCTATACACACCCACACACCACCAGGGAAGACTGAAGGAGAAGAGAGTAATTCCACGGTGGAGGACTGGACCCACCCCTTGACTGGTATGGACTCGGCTCTAGCTACCTAACCCCGGAGTGAAACGTGATACTTTCATGCCACGATGGTTCAAAAGAGGGTTAAAGGAGTCAAAAGGGCAGCCCCAGGGGATGTGGGAGGATGGGATTTTGGCCAATTCTGGGAATGGGTCCAGGGCTTGCGGGAAGGACATGACCTGCTCGTGGAGGCGGCTGATATCGTTCTGGACGGGACTTGGCGCAGTCTGCAATGTACCATTTCCATTTTACTATGGATGACCGCTGGGCCCGGCCTTCCCTATGGGTGGAATCGGAGGATTTGACTCACTGCATTATCGGCAGGTGGGGGCGGAGGACGACAGGGTCAGTGCTGGTTTGACGCTCAGTAGCCAGGAGGGCCAGGTAGAAGGCAAGTAGCTTGTGCTCGCACGGGCAGCAGCTATGTCCAGAAGCCCAACGGGACTCTGTGACCTCGGAGCTTCTGCCAGAGGCTCCATTAGGTGGTGGCCTCCGTCGCTGAAACCTGCAATTCTAAAGGAACACCTGCCTGACTGGGGGCGAGGGGCGACGCTTGTTCCACAGCCTGCTTCGCTGTAGCAAAAGCAGCCTGTTGTTCGGGACCCCATGGGAAGGTGGCTTTCTTTCGGGAGACCCTGTAGGGTGGTCCAAGAATAATAGTGAGGTGGAGTATATGTTGTCGCCAATAACCCAGGAGGCCCTCAAAGCTCTGGGTACTAGTTTTATAGGTGGGGATTGCAGAGTTGAAAATCTTATTTCTGGCTAATTTTAGTATCTGCCTGTTTCCCAAGTGCGATTGAATTCCCAGGAAATGAACTTCATGGGCAGGCCCCTGATGTATATTAATGACCCACCCCCTATCTCATAGGAAACCATAACCATATGAAGACCCTCAGACACAATGGTCTTAGCTGGTCCATGGATAAGGACATCGCCAATATAATGGGCAATTGACACATGGGGAGGGAAGTTGATCTCAGCCGAATTGGTTGTGGCAGGTGGTGGGGCAATACACTTCAGAAAGTGTATTGTTGGGCATTCCATGTGAATGCAAATTGGTGATGAGTCTCTGGAGTGGAGAAGAATGTATTTGCTAAATCGATCACTGCATATCAAAACTTATCTAGGCCGGGAAGCTATATCTTCCACTAAGGTGACAATTTCTTGGACAGTAGTGGCCAGCGGTGTGGGGGGGGGGGGGGGGTTGTGGGGTGACTTTATTCAACTGTCTGTAGTTCACAGTCATCCTTCAGGTGCCATCTTTATTTCAGACCGACCAGACAGGGCTATTGAAGGGGGAGGCCACAGGTCTGATGACTTCATCCCGCAGAAGAGCCTACACTGCCTCTGTAATGTCCTGGTATTCCTCCCGGGATGTGGTATTGCCGTGAATATGTTACTTTGGAAGGGGGGGGTATGACTACAAGCTCCAACTTAGCTGCCCCCACTACCAACATCACTCGCGTGACCCCAAATGTGAAGCAGCCCCAGATGGTATGGAGGGACAGTCTCCGTAATAAATTGATGCCCAAGATGCATGCAGGAGAGGGCACAATGAGGATCACGGTGGGTCTGGAAATGGGGGGCAGGAGTTGGTTTCCGATGGCCAGACAGATGGTGACTTGCTTCGCAGGTAGGAAGCAACCTCCCAGCCCCTCCATCTGTGTAGGGGTCCCCCTCCATCCTGCAGGGTTGCCCAGGATAATGATGTGCTGTGCACCTGTGACCACGAGCGCGAGCCAGCACTATACATTGCCCTTTCCCCAGTGTACTGCTACAGGGATGTGTGGCCTTAGGTCCCTTGGGTGGGTAAGGGCAGCGGAGTGCACATGCTGGGACCCTGGCCTCCATCCTATGGGAGAGGTTTGGTGTTCTGCCTCGCACCGCTGACGGGTTGCTCACGCAGGGTGAGCAGACATCTCCTGCAGCAGCTGGCGTCTGATCTCAGCCTTAATGGCTGTGGAGATGGGGGCGGGTGGTGCGGTGGGGTGACAGTGTGGGCTGGCTATGTGGTGCGGGGGCAGAAGGCGCTCCCAGTGTCCAGTTGCTGGTGAGGTGATCGCTAGTCTTCCCCTGGCCCAGCGTACATCAGATCAAAGAAGAGCTTGGGTTCCAGGTTCTGGGCTCCACCCTGTGGACTACGGTGGGCATCTCCCATATGCTCCAACCATTCCAGGAGGCTGATAGTGTCCCATACCTTCTTCCCCATGAGTGCCAGAACGATTGACTTAAGGTCGGGGGCTAGGGTGGTAACCCTCATGTTTTCGATAAAATTCTGGTCAATGGCCCACTCTCATTTGCAAAACCCCTCCTTCTCCAGCAAACAACAGGAATTCCTCTTTTGGTACATCTGTTGTTTTAAGTAAACAACAACCTCTCAATGACCTCTGAATGAGCACTTTGTAGAGAGGTCAAAAGCCTTGCAAAATAGTCCAAAACAGACAACCTGGCTCTGGTTGTTCCTCGAAGGCAATAGTCCATTTATTTCATGACATCATTTCAATTAGCATCTTCTTGTGAAATGTGAAATTCTCCATAGTTTCTGTAAAGTCACTGAATATGAATTCTTCAGTATTTCAAACAAGATCTGTTTTAAAGTGTGTATGCTGGTAACCTATTCTAATTTTACCTATTTATCTCCCAAAAACATCTCTAAATATTCTATCACACTACGAAATTCAGAAATTGCATTCACCTGAGTTTGAATAGGTGCAACTTTGCCATGACCAACTACATGGCCCAAGTATGTTACAGGAGCATTTGGTAAATT
Source organism: Narcine bancroftii (assembly GCF_036971445.1). Lineage (NCBI taxonomy): Eukaryota > Metazoa > Chordata > Chondrichthyes > Torpediniformes > Narcinidae > Narcine > Narcine bancroftii. Next base: position 38,524,303 of record NC_091482.1, read on the forward strand.
AACAGTTAAATTTGCTTTGGATAATCTTGAAAACAATTTGTCCAATTCCCTCACATATTCTTCCCATGTGTCACTTTTGTTACCAAGTAATCAATATAAGCACTTGTATGACTCAACCCTTGGATAACCAAATTATTCATCCTTTGAAATGTTGCAGGGGCATTTTTCATGCCAAAAGCTATCACATTATATTCATATAAACCAGATGGAGTTGCAAAAGCTGAAATATTCTTTCCTCTCTCAGAGGCACACACCAGCGACCCTTTAACAAATCCAACTTAGTAAGAAATTTAGCTTTCCTAATCATATCAATACAGTTATCTGACTTAACCTTACTGTAATCTGTACAGAACCTAACAGTGCCATCTGGTTTAGGTACCAAAGCACAAGGAGAACTCAAATCTGAGTTTGAAGGACTAATATCATTTTTTTCAACATATATTCCACCTCCTGAATCATGATTTTATTCAATATGAGTGTTCCTTTATGGGACTTGCCTCTCCCACATTCACATCATGACAAATCACTGATGTCCTTTTTGGTACACCAGGAAACAAATTGGTATATTTCAAAAGTAATTATTTGAACTGCATCTGTACTTGTGTCTTAACTTTTTCTCCACAATTTTGCAAAATTGCTGAGTTAGGTGCACAGGAACCAGGTTTCTTAAAGGTTACCCTCACAGGATTCTGTTTCAATACTCTTATAATGCATAACTTTCTCAACCCTGATACAGATTGTTCTTCACTACTCTGATCCTCATAATAAGGTTTCATTAACAATGTTCCCCACAAGCCATTCCTTTAATCTTCTGTTCACGTAATGCTTTGTCCCTTAAGTCACTAAGATCTGTATCTGTCCTCTGTTGCTGAATGAACACTTTCCTTGACAAAGAGAAATCCTTACTCTCACAATTAACCTACTCTTTCAAATCTATTTCAGAAGCACTAGGCAAGTCTCTATCGACTGGATCTTCCTCTGCTCTCTTTCTTAGACAAATACCTTGTTACAGCACATGCAGGATATATCCCACAATCCTTATTAGGCTGATTTGTTAATCTCAAAACTGACCCAATTTTATCCTCTGCCAAATCATTCCCTAATAAAAACGAGTCACCCTGCATGGGTAACTATGAAAGTACTTCCACTACAAAAGGTCCTTAAACTAATTCTGAATTCAGCACTATATTGACTCTACCGCACCTTCATCACCTCTGATCAAAGCCATCTCCCCTGTATCAATCTTTTCATCAAGAGTTAAAATATTCTCCAACGATAGTGACTGAACAGCCCCAGTTTCTCTAAGAATTTTAACTGGAACCTGTGATTCTCCCTCCTTTACTTAAACCAAGCCCTCTGACACAAAAAGGTTTGAAAACATAGCACCCTTACCAGGTTTGGAACATTTGCTCTCCTTAAATTCAAATGTCTGAATATGGGCTACTGGAAAAATCTCCTTTTCTCGTCTCTTTTTGATAATTAAAATTAATCATATAGGGGATACAAATAATGTGATAGCAGATTGTCAAGATGTTAAAATTGATCATGTACAGAGATATATACTCTCAACAATGGGTTATATTGTTATAAAATGTTATATATTTCCTATTGTTATCAATTTAGTGATTTTAAAGTCAGTTTAGTTATAACTGAATTTTAACTCAAGTTAAAAAATTGTCAATGGAGAGTGCAATAGATTATATTTATGTTTGAAAGGATCGTGGCAGGTTTTTCTTGGTATAGGTCACAATACAAACATTACACATCACATACACGTGCACTTAGAATTCGAAGGGGTTAAGTTAGTTTGTTAAGTTAATAGTGATAAGTTAAAGTTTGATCCTGTTTTCATGTTTTGAGATAATTAAAAGCAACTTTTGTTTAAGTAACCATTTGTCTCAGTGAATTTCTGTTGCTGCTGGGTTTTGGAGTCCTCTGGGGTTAAAACATTGGGGAACACCAACACCTTGATTTCATTTTTAATTGAGTGATACCTGTGTCCGCACCGCCAAAACCCCGTACATAGTTGGAACTTGGGTGGTAACAGGAGCACCCAGAGGAAAGTTTTGCAGGCAAGGGAAGAATGTACAAACTCCTGACAGAGAGCGCCAGATTTGTCCACCGTCGCTCGCTCTGTCATCTTGTCATGGACCCGACTGCCTCAAATGTGTATCCGAGGCTACAAATCTCACAGTGACGCATGCACAATCGAAACCGCATTGAACCATTTTCTGATGACATCCAATCGATCCGATGCAGTTCTCGACCCGACCTCCTGACCACCCAACGCACAAGACCAAGAAGTATTCAGCCGGGAGTGAGTTTCGTGTCAGTCGGTGCCTGCAAATTGCCATCAGCTTCAATGGTCACTATTCTATTACAAAGACACGTGGCCATGTGTAACATGACCCAACCGTCGCTCGGTTTCTGGAACAACGGGATTGGAAAGGACACATGACATCCCTCTGGTCACTCGCCAGTCTCGCTCTGTCCAGTTGAGATACAGTTCAACATGGTCATTCGGGTATTTGTAGCTGTGGGACTCACGATCGGGGAGACTGGCCAAGTTCTGGCGATGCGTGAATTCGCTTGGACAACAGCATTAGTTTTGCTCTGTGTTGGACATTAATTTAACTCTCTTTTCCCATTGGCTCTATTTAAATGCAACCCGTGGCGCTGCCACGGACTCGGGGGGAATGGAGACGCTTTACCTAGTGCTTCTCGGCGGGGATGCTGCTCCCCGGCATTTACGGCTGAGAGCTCACATCATATTTCCGAGTGGTCCAGTTGGCGAGGCGGTTCGTGCAATGCCGTGACATCAAGGCTAAGGTTCGAATCCCAAGCTTTATCAAACGACTTTGCAAATTCTCCCTGTGTCTTCACCAGTTCTGTTTGGGGTTCTTACAGATGATACTAAGCTAGGAGGGACTGTGTGCACTGAAGAGGGGTCAGGAAGCTCCAGTGTGATTTGGATAAATTGGGGGACTGGGCAGATACATGGCAAATGCACTACAATGTGGATAAATGTGAGGTTATCCACTTTGGTAATACAAACCGGAGGGCAGACTACTATTTGAATGGCATAGATTGGGAGATGGGGAAGTGCAGAGAGACCTAGGGGTTCTTGTGCACGAGTCACTGAAGGCATGCATGCAGGTACACCAGGCGGTTAAAAAGGCTAATGGTATGTTGGCCTTCATATCAAGAAGATTTGAGTATAGGAATAAGGATACCTTACTGCAGTTGTACAGAGCCTTGGTGAGACCACACCTGGAGTATTGTGTGCAGTTTTGGTCACCTTATCTGAGGAAGGATGTCCTTGCAATGGAGGGAGTGCAAAGGCGATTCACCAGGCTGATACCTGGAATGGCAGGAATGACTTATGAGGAAAGATTGTGCAAATTGGGATTGTACTCGCTGGAGTTTAGAAGATTGAGAGGGGATCTCATAGAGACATATAAAATTCAGGCAGGACTGGACAAGATGGATGCTGAAGGGATGTTTCCGATGGTGGGGGTGTCCAGAACCCGGGGCCATGGTTTGAGGATAATAGGCAAACCATTTAGAATTGAGATGAGGAGGAATTTCTTTACCCAGAGGGTGGTGAATCTGTGGAATTCATTGCTACAGAGAGCAGTAGAGGCAGGTTCATTGAATATATTTAAGAGGGAATTAGACAGATTTCTTCAGTATAAGGGAATTATGGGTTATGGAGGGAAAGCGGGGATGGGGTACTGAACTTTAAGATCAGCCATGATCTCATTGAATGGCGGAGCAGGCTTGAAGGGCAGAATGACCTACTCCTGATCCTATCTTCTAAGTCCCATGAGTATGTGGATTTAGTGGCATGGACATGTGGGTAGAAATGGGCTAGACCTTGCTGTATGTCTAAATTAAAAAGAGTTAAAACTTTCACCCTTTTGTTGAACAGGTTTATTTTAATCGCAGGTGAGTCTGAGGTTGTATGTAGGGGCACGTATGCTTTACTGCTCAGTCCTCAGGGTTTGGGGATTCCGGGGAGCAGGTCCCCAGGGCAGGAGACAATCCAATCCATTAGCAAGGAGAAGCCTGGTGGAAGACCCTACATGGTTGAAGACCACAGCTGCCAGAGGTCTCCATGGACACAGGTTCAGGAGAACCCAATATCAAGACCGAATTTGTCAGGTTGTCAAGATGGGCAGGGCTCTCAAAGGGCCTCTGACGTTAAAAGTTATCCGGGATTCGGACCAGAGTGGGGGCTGGGTGTGGAGCTTGATTCTAAGAACTTGGGTTCAGAGCTGTAAGACGTGAGGCTGGAGATGTCACAGCTGTCTTACTGACAGAGTTTATGTGTATCATTCAGGACAAACAAAAGGAAATATTTTGTGCATTTTTGTACACGAAAATAAGGAATCGAATCTTTTCCCTGGCATCCGCTGCTTGACCTCCCAACTGTGTTCTGTCAGAAATCAACTCCTGATGAAGGGAATTGCCACATTATTTCAATAATATACATTTGTCCCGAAAATCAGATATTTTCCGCGATCTGTTGCTGATATCAATATCATCGGACTTGCTCAGTAGTCCAGGATATATGAATTCGGGAGAAAGAAAAGTCAAAAAGTTTCACAATTATTGCACAGGGAAAGGGCCTTCACCCAACCTGGCCCCTAATCTGACTGCACTCAAGGTTCTTTTCCATTGACTTGCTGCATATTCCTTCAATTTTCTGTTGATACCCTCAGCCTGAGTGCTTGTACCTGCCTCTGTCATCTTCTTAGGCAGCCTGTTGCACAAACTTATTATGCGCTTGGGGTTATTTTGCATATTTCCCACAATCTCCTTAAACTTACCTGCATCCTTGGCAGATGCAATTATTGATGGGCTGAATAGTCAAACTCTGCTCCTCCACTTTTGGTCTTAAAGTCTTATTATCTTATGTACCCGAGGACACACTTCTGCTCAGGGAAAATTTTCAAGGCATAACAAAGTCATAATGTGGAACTCACTTACCTAACAATATCACATTGTGAAACTCACATAACGATACACTTTGGAACCTACTCACATAGCAAGGTTACACTGTGGTTCTCACTAACACAACACGGTCATAATATGGGACTCGCTCACATAACAAGGTCACACAGTGGAACTCACCTAACAATATCACACTGTGGGACACACTTATTCAACAAGGTTACACTGTGAGACACACTCACATAACATGGTAATACTGTGGGACACTTGTTTTTACCAGAAATATGGCGCACGTCCATCGTAAATTCTGATATGTATGATAAGTGACGCTGCTCTCTTGTCGACCCTGGATCCTTTATTTAGCTGAAGGCAAAAACAAGTGGTGTGTGGTCTGTAAACACAGTAAGATGCCAACCCTCCAAAACAAATCGGAAGTGCCATGTGGCTAGATACATGGTCATCTCCGATAGCCATAGATTTCAGCTAAAGAAAGCGAGGGGTTGACAATGGCCATCGACGTACTGCTCAAGAACTGCACACACGTACTCGAGGTATCTGTGCTAAGTGTCAAGGAAGCTTTGGGGTTAGGATGGGTGAGCATTGCTGCTTTGGCTAAAACATCTTTGGCACTTGTAAATGCAAACTCTTCCTCTGTTGTCCAGGTAACATCCGTGTGCTTTATGGTCAGGATCTGAAACAGTGGTCGAAGAATGTCAGCAGATGCTGGAATCAAACAGTGATAGAAGTTCATCATGTCCAAGAATTTCTGCAGGCCCTTAACTGTGGTAGGTGTTGGAAAAGCAGGGACTGTGTCTACCTTGCTGGATAAGGGAAAGACACCGTTGGTCATGATCTTGTGTCCCAGGAAGTCGATGATGGACTTGGAAAATTGACATTTGCGAGGGTTGATGCTAAGACCAAATTCTTCCAGCCATTGGACAGGTGGCGTAAATGCAGTTGGTGATCCTGACTGGCTATGAAGATGTCATCCAAGTAGATGTAAGGGAACTCTAAATCTCTGCCATAAGTGTCTATAAGGCTCTGGAAGGTTTGAATGGCGTTCCTCAACCCAAATGGCATACTAAGAAGTTCAAAAAGCCCGGAAGGGGTAATAATCACAATTTTAGGAATGTCATGCTTATGGACCGGGATCTCATGATATCCCTTGACAAGATCAACCTTGGAGAAAACACAGAAATTGTGCAGATGGACATCAAAATTTTCCATATGAGGTATCTGTTGGGTGTAATCGCTTCAGGGTCTCCATCGACCTGTTTTCTTGGGTAATGTTTTCTTAAATAATGGTGATGCCCAAGGACTGTTGGAGCGCTGAATGATACCTAATTCCTCCATTGCAGTAAAATCTGCACTTGCCTATGCAGTTTATCAGGTGGAAGACAATGAGCTCTGTCGGACCGGCGGGTCTGAAGTGTCTATGTAATGGGACACACCATGGCTGTTTAGAGGTATTGAAATTAGGAGAGAGAATTCCAGGAAATTCATTGAGCAGGGCAGCATAGATATCTTTGTGCAGGGTATGCACCCCGAGATGGGAAGCTCTCCCTTTGCTGCATACCAGTGGGTATGTTTTAAAAGTGGTGGGAATTGTAGTTCCATTTGCTGCTTGAAGAGCCAAGTGTTGTGGTTTATTTGCTTTTTTCAAAATAGGTTGGCGGGATCAAACTAACCTCAACATTCGTGTCTACAAGAAACAGCGTTGTCTTGAAGATACAATAGGCCGGTGCTTGTGCCAACTGCCAAGGCCACGACTGGCACCTGACTTTGTCATTTCCGGCCATTTATCTGTAATAGGTACATTGTGGGACACATTTATGGGCATTTTCCCCAACAGCGATGGTTAAAACATCAGTGCCCATCAGTGCCTTCATCCTTCTTTGACTAAAAAGCAAACATAGGAGAGTCGTAGGACACAGGAGATGGACCTGCTATGAAAACAGGCTGTATGTGAGCAGACTCTTGCGTTGGATTATGATAGAGCCTGTCAGCCTCCACGCTACAATATGGGGATGGTAGAAATCCATGTTAACAATTGGTATTGTGACACAACCCAGGATTTGGACAAGAGTAGAGTCAAAAAGTAAACAATGAGAATGAACATCTGCTAATATGAGCATCTCATTCATTAGATCAGATGGATGTCTGTCACCCATGCCCTCCATATTTAAAAGTCCCATGCCATGCTCATGTCTAGTCAATTTAAGCGTGTCCAGGAGAAATTGGTGGAACTTGGTGTACTGGTTGTCCGCCAGGGATTTGGCAACCAATTCACTTACTCGAGATGTCCATCGCAGCATCCATTGCACCTACTACATGCCAGAATTTTGTGTCCTCTGCCGTTATGCCATGAAGACAAAACTGGGTTTCAGCCTAATTAAGTCATACCCGAGGTTGATGGTTCCAAAAAGGAGGCAAGTGAAGTCCCACCACATTAACTTCAGCCGTGTTGGCAGCTGCACCTGTTGTAGTTGTGTTCATGGTAACTGGAGATTCAAGTTTCGGCTGAATTTTCCATTCAAGGTCAGGAATTGTAGCAGTGACTTCGGTAGAGCTACTAAAGTAACACACACACACACACACACACACACACACACACACACACACACACACACACACACACACACACACACACACACACACACACACACACACACACGCACACACACCAGGTTAGTCAACACAAGACTGCTTTATTAAAACTTTACAGGCTTCTTTTATATACTGCATTATTTGTCAGGAAATATTTAACAGTGGTGCTGAGGCAAGATAGACTGGAGGGTTCATCGAGAGAGGCAGTGTGGGTAGAACTAAAAAATAAGAAAGCTGATGTTGCTATTATAGGGGTATATTATAGGCTGACAAATGGGAAGAGGGAACTAGAAGAGCAAATGTACAAGGAAATGGCTGAGATGAACAGGAGGAATAGGATGGTGTTGGTTGAGGATTTCAATTTTCCTAAAATAGATTGGGAAACACTGTCAGTGAGAGGGCAGGATGGCTTAGAGTTATACAATGTGTTCAGGACTCCTTTTTGCAGCAGTAATGTGGAGATGCCCACTAGAGGGGGAGCAGTGTTAGATCTGTTGTTAGGGAATGAAATAGGGCAGGTGACGGAGGTGAGCATTGGTGAAAACTTCAGATCCAGTGATCATAGGTCCATTAGCTTTAGCTTAATTATGGAAAGGGATAGGTCGGGTCCAAAGTCGAAGTTCTTCGAGTGGGGGAAGGCCAGATTTGAAGAAATGAGAAGGGATTTGCAGAGATTTGCGTGGGCTGATCTTTTTGCTGAAAAGTATGTAGAGGAAAATTGGAGGGTAATGAATGGTGAGATTTTGAGAGTACAGGATCTTCATGTTCCAGTCCGGCCGAAAGGCAAGACCAAAAGTTCAAAAGAGCCGTGGTTTTCTAGAAAAATTAGGAAGTTGGTTCGGGATAAGAGGGAGGCCTATGGTAAATATAATAAACAGAAGATTGTAGAGATGTATGATTGTTACTTACATTGCAGAAAGAAACTTAAGAGGGTAATTAGAAATGCAAAAATAAGGTATGAGGTGTCCATAGGTAATAAGGTGTTTTTATTACCAGTGTTTTTACAGATACGTGAAAAGTAAAAGGAGGGTTAAGGATAGAGTAGGACCACTGGAGAATGGGAATGGTGGACTATGTGAGGAACTGTCTGTGATGGGGGAAATATTGAATGATTTTTTTTCTCATCTGAATTCACAAAGCAAAGGGACATTGGACTATGTGAGGTAAGTGAGGTGAATAGCTTAGTTATAGTAAGGATAGGTATTAGTCAAGAGAGGATTTTGGAGCTTCTAGGGTCAATAAAGATAAGTCTCCAGGTCCTAATGGGATTTTCCCAAGGAGGTCAGGGAGCAAATAGTGGGGGCTCTGACAGTGACAATGATCACTGGAGGAGGGTGTAGTGCCACGTGATTGGAGGGTTGCAAATGTAGTTCCATTGTTTAAAAAAGGCACAGGTGCAGGCCAAGTAATTATCAGCCAGTAAGTTTGAATTTGGTGGTGAGGAAATTATGGAGGGTATTCATAGAGATAGTATATATAAATATCTGGATAGGCAGGGATTTATTAGGGGGACCCAGCATGGGTTTGTGAAAATCATTTGATGAATTTTGTTGAGTTTTTTGAGGCGGTGACAAGAAAAATGGATGGTGGTTGATGTGATCTGTTTGAATTTTAGTAAGGCTTTTGATAAGGTTCCACATGTAAGGTTAGTAAGGGTGGTTCAGTCACTAGTGATTAATAGAGAGATAGTGAGATGGATTCAGAGGTGGTGAGAAGATAGATGGCAGTGAGTCATGGTGGACAACTGTCTGTCAGGATGGAAACCGGTGACGAGTGGTGTGCCTCAGGGATCGGTGATCTTTATCATTTATATTAATGATTTGGATGAGGGGGTGATTAACTGGGTAAGCAAATATTCAGACCATACTAAAATAGGGGGAGTGGTGGATAGTGAAGAATGTTTTATTGGATTACAGGATTTGGTTTGTTTGGAAAACTGGGCCGAAGATGACAGATGGAATTTAATGTAGAAAAGTGTGAGGTGCTGCATTACGGAAATAATAACCAAAATTGGACATACACAGTTAAGGGGATGGCATTGAGGAATGCAGAAGAACTTGGAATTATGGTACAGTGTTCCTTGAAGGTGGATTCCCTTAATGGTTGTTAAGAAGGCATATATCATAAATCATATCATAGAGTATAGCTGAATGTGATGCTGTGACTGTTTAAGGCATTGGTGAGGCCAGGTTTGGAGTATTGTGTTCAGTTCTGGTTTCCAAATTATAGGAAAGATATAGAGAGGATGGAGAGGATGCAGAGAAGATTAACAAAAATGTTTCCTGGCTTAAAACATTTAGAGTACAGAGAAAGATTAAAGAGACTGGGATATTATTCATTGGAAAGTAGACAGTTGAGAGGGGATTTGATAGATGTATTAAAAAATTTGAAGAGAGTAGCTAGACTAGACCTGAATAGACTCTTTCCCCTGAGGACAGGGGAGGTTGGAACAAGAGGGCATAAGTTAAGGGTAAGGGGGCAAAGTTTTAGGAGAAATGTTGGAGGATGCTTCTTCAGAGAGTGGTGGCAGAATGGAATGATCTTTCAGAGGAGATAGTTGCGGCAGGGACCTTTCTGTCATTTAAGAGAAGGTTGGATGTGTATGTGGATATGAGGGGGATGGAAGGATATGGGTGGAGAGGACTAGAGGACTAGTGGAATTCTTCAAGTGAACTGGCGCGGACTTGAAGGGCCATTATGGTCTGTTTCTGTGCTGTAAGCTATTATATGGTTATATGTGCCAGGCTCCACAGGACGAGATGGGACATCATTATGACTTTTCTGCCAATCCATGGGTTTAAATTAAGCCCTGTAAGTCTCCCACACCTTCCGGCAGGATACTTGACAGCTCAACGTATTGTTCCTCAGCACACAGTACTGTGCTTGTGTGGTCCATTAAATGGGTGAGTACTTAACTGTCTGCCCGCCGAAGAACCGCGCCAGCAACCATTTGCAATGCTGCGCTGTGAACCTGCTTGGTCCGGTACATATATTTATTTAGATTATTCATGAGGTCATTACATGCTGTGTATTGTGTGTTTTTGCACGGGCACCATGGTTGTTTCATTGGGTTGTAGATGAACGACCCAGTGCATCACTCCATAGATTCACAGAACATTACATCACCGATACAGGCCCTTCAGCTCTTCTAGTCTGTGCCAAACTATTATTCTGCCTCATCCCACTGACCAGCCCTCGTATCCCTGAACTTGTCCAAATTCTTCAATGTTAACATTGAGCTCACATTTACTAATTCAGCTGGCAGCTTGTTCCACTCTCCCACCACTTTGTGTGAAGAAGGTCCCCCTAATGTTTCCACTAAACTTTTCCCCTTTCATCCTTCGCCCATGTATTAGGGACTTCTCCAAGCGGTGTCTCATGAAAACAATCTCTATCCTCAAGAACCCTCACCACCCAAGCCATGCCTTCTTCACACTGCTATCATCGGGAAAAAAGGTCCAGGAGCCTGAAGATGAACACCCAATGGTACAAAAACAGCTTCTACCACTCTGCCACCAGACTTCTGAATGGACAATGAACCACAGTCACTACCTCACTTTCTCTTCATTGTGCACAAATGGATGTCTTATAAAATAATGTAATTTAGAGCAATATTTGCACCTGTATTGTTGCCGCAAAACAACAAATTTTGTGACATGTTAATCACAAATTTTTTTTTAAATCTGAACACTGCGATCTGTGCTATCTCCATCAGCAAACAATCATAGCTCAAAAACAATTTCAAAAGATGAATTAAATATTTCCATGCACCCTCCCCTTTTACGTCTATTTTTCTAAACCCAGTCCATGATCTTGACATCTCAACTTAACCCAACCCCCATTTCTTCTCCCATTAAAAGCACTCAGTAATACACCAAGGCAATAAAATAAAAAAACTCAATGCTGGAAATACTCATCAGCTCATCTACTGGAAAAATAATTGGAGTTAAAACCTTCGGGTCGATAACCTTTCATTGGGATTCATAAAGATTATCAAACAAACCTGATTTTATTTGCTGAGAAAATGTAGAGGGGAAATAACAAAATGAATACATGATTAAAAGCCCAAGGAGCAGAAATGGCAGTGGTGCTGGATGAGTGGAGCCGACTTGTTGATTAGCACATCTGTCTGGAATGAGGGGTAAAGGATAAACAAGACAAAAATGTTGCCATAACTGTGAGGTACATTACGACAGCTGAAGAAAATTTGAAATGAAAGAGTGCTGAAAATACTTGTTTTTTGATCGATGTAACAAAATTTGACCTGACAAAAGAAAATGAAATTACTTTGCTCTGCCAGAACTCTCTAGATCAAGGGGCACAATAAAATAGTCCAGAAGCCAACATTATGAAATTGAACAGTGAAGTTAAAGAAATCGGCAGCAAGAAATAAAACACAGTTACATAATTCTATAAAAGTGGTGTCACAGGAAGACAGGGTTCTAAAGAACATTTTTGTCATATATCAACATATTGAAAATAGGAGTTGGGAGGTTATGATGAGGTTGTATAAGATTTTGGTGAGGCCAAATATGGAGTATTGTGTGCAGTTCTGGTCACCTAGCGACAGGAAGGGTATTGGTAAGATTGAAAGAGTGCAGAGAAGATTTACTAGGACGCTGCCAGTGGCATATAAATGGGGAAAAAGGCTGAGAAAGACTGCTCTCGACCCAATTGTGAAGGAAGAATTTTGCTTGTCATTGGCCCATTTCCTCTGGAGTTATGAAACTGTGCACATATCAAGTCAATGAGGTACGATTAAAACAGTGGTTTTCAAACATTTTCTTTCCACTCGCATACCACCTTAATTAATCCCTTACGAACAGAGCACTTCTGGCATAAGGATTATGTGGAATATAAGCTGGGGAGGTAGGAGGAGGAGTTTGAAAATCACTGCTTGAAATGAAAAGGTTTCTCCATCCGTTTTAAGCAGACATCCTTTTATTCTGAGGCTGTGCCCACTGGACCTAAATTCTGCCACTACTGGGAAGACAGCTGCAGGACTGACTAGAGTCCATGGATTGGATGGTGTTTAAGAACTCAGCTGAGGAACTGAATGATTGCTCCAGGACCATTGCGAACTTTATCAAAACAGCTGTGGACAAGGGTATCCCCACCAAATTGTTTTGCGGGTATTCCTAACCAGAAATCCTGGATGAACAACAATATCAGGAACCTGCTGAGAGCCAGATTACAGGCATTTGAGTTCAGAGATGCAGAACAATACACTAGGAGTCAATATGAACCTTAAAAAGTCATCTCGCAGGAGGTGGAGATTCAGCACGAGAATGGAAACAACAAAAGATACCTATCAGCTGTGAAAGGGGCTTAAATGACATAAAGTGCTGAAAAACCAAGTCTGGTACAGTGGGAGATGACAAGGCCTCACTCCCAAAAGAACTCAATGCCTTCTATACCTGATTTGACCACTAGAACAGGGAGGAACCACTTGTCTTGGGTAAACTTATACCTCTCATTTTGTTCATTTTAGATTGGTCACAGTGTTTGAGCTACCGAAAGAAAATAGACACACACACCGAGAGCAGTTCAGTTTATACAAATGTTTATTACTAATTCAAAAGCTGATTTCACACTACAATATGCAAGCCCTTCCCAACTATACTTATCAACGCTTGGGCTGGTCCCAACTGCCGAAGCGAGGCTACAACTGCACACTTGTAGTAGGTTGTCAGGGCGCCGGTAGCAGCTTCTCCACCTCCCCCGACTGGGACGTTGCTTGGACTCTGGCTGTTCTTCCTTCTTGACAAGGGGTGTTCCCACCCCTCGGAGAGTCTAAACTTCAGCAGCAGGACCACAGGCTTATATACCCCAAAAACAATTAATCATGCGCCTACTCCTTCTAATATTTGTCAGTCAAAATCAAAACTGAACATTACATTCTACAATTTAGAAGATTAATTATTATGGAACCAGGATGTTATAATTTCCTGGTTTATCTCGTAGATACAAAGACTTATTAAAACTTCTCGAGCAAGACAGGTTGTGACCAATTCGTCAATTTCAGAGTGTTGCATTTGACAACTGCTTTCCCTGGGCCTCACAGTGGAATTCCATTTCAAAGTGTATCTTCAGATAAGTCCCCATGGCTGAGTTTAATTACATCTGCTAGTTCTGAAAGTAAGGTGACCTGCGTGTGGACCCAGTGTCGTCAGTTCCACATAAGCAAAAAGCATCTGGGTACATGGTTTTAATCCTCCATTACACCACTGCACACCCCTACATATACTGATGATCCTCTATTATCAGTATTCAAAGATGACATAAGGGCTGCCTTCATGAGAGTGAATCAAAGGAAAGTATCAAGTCTGGATGGAGTACCCAGCAGAGGACTGAAAAACTGTGTTGACCAACTGGCCATGGATATCTTCAACATTTCAATCCAACAGGGAGTAGCACCCATCTGTTTCAAATAGGCATCAAATGTACCAGTTCCAAAGAGTGAGTTAGCCTGCCTCAATGACGATTGGCCAGTGACACTCACATCCAGTGATGAAGTGGATTGAGAGGCTGGTGTTGAAGCACATCAGCTCCCGTCTGAGGATGACATGAATCAATTCCAATTTAGTGAATGCAGCAAGAGATCTATGGCAGATGCCATCTTCAATGGCTCTGCCAAAACCCTGAAACACATAGACAACAAAGGTGCAAATATCAGAATGCTCTTTATTGACTATAGTCTGGCATTCAATACCATCATCCCATTGAAGCTGATGAGCAAACTCAAAATTCCTGAAACTCAATAATACACTGTGCAATTGGATCCAGGATTCATTCACCTTCAGACCCCAATTAATGAGGATTGGCAAGAACATCTCTTCCAAAATCTCCATCAGCTCCCAAGCACCAGAGGGTTGCGCATTTCGCCCCTGCTCTACTCGCTTTACATCTATAGCTGCATGGGTTAGTATAGCGACACCTTCTAGAAATTCGCTGATGATAGCACAGTGATGATAGAACGAGTCAGCATTCAGGAGGGAGATTGAAAACTGGGTTTAATCATGCAACAACAACAACCTCGCACTCAATGCCACCAAAACCAAGGAGCTGATTGTCGACTATAGGAAGAAAAAAAAGAGATGTAAATTTCCTGAGCTGTAATGGTTTTGGTTTTGATACACACATGTATACATTTGCGCATAGTGGGGTTAGAGTTAAGTAAAAAGTGTAATGTTATGTTTTTAATGATTAATAATAAAACTATTGTTTGAAAATACCATAGTCTTGGTGAATTAGCATTGACAGATTTGTGCTAATATTAATCTTTAAATTCAATTAAATTCAATTAAGTTCTTGATTCAAGTACGTGTGCAGATAGGCTGGAGTCTGTTGGCTCATGATTCATACTTTTGAAGTGGTATAATGAACTTTTAGGACAGAAAAAAATGGCACATGTCATGTGATGAGACATTTGTAATGGAAGATTTAAACTATGTTTTTTACTTTTGCAGCCTTTGCTTCTGCAAGGCTGAGAACCTGCTTGTTTTTTAGAATCAACAGACATAAGCTAAATTCCACTGAGGGGCCAGAGATGCAGTTATCTGATGAAAGGACATTTGTGTACCAAGAACATTTAATCTTCCTGCTTGTTTTTGTCACAGACTGTCAGAGGCCTAGCCTTGATGCTAAATAAACCATTGTATTCAAAGTGATAATCTGAAAATTATGTTATTCGATAGAAGCCTAGCATGCTAGCTTGCTCGTTTATCTTTCTTGCTGTGCTGGGAATTGGTACTTGGGTAAGCAGCCTTTGGGTAATATAAGCCATGGTCCCGCTGCTGAAGTTTGAGACTCTCCAAGAGGTGGCAACATCTCTCAGCAAGAAATAGAATTTCTAGAGTCCAGCTAACGTCCCGGTCGGGGGAGGTGGAGAAGCTGCTACTGGCGCCCCGACAACCTACTACAAGTGTGCGGCAGTTAGGACCAGCCCAGGCGTTGATAAGTATAGTTGGGAAGGGCTAGCATATTGTAGTTTGAAATCAGCTTTTGAATGTGTAATAAACATTTGTATAAACTGAACTGTTCTCGGTGTGTGTGTGTCTATTTTCTTTTAGTAGCTCAAACACTGTGACCAATCTAAAACAAACAAAGTGAGAGGTACAAGTTTACCCAGGACAACATTTTAGAGAAACATTACAAATGAGAGACGTTTTGAATGCAGAAGTTGTGGGGAAGAGAGGATTGAGGATACAGTAGTCAGAAATGATACTGTTACATATTCTTCTCCTTGATCAGGAGTAACAAGTGGATTTTGAAGTAGGAAGAACACTTGTGACTGTCTATTTTAGATAAAGAAAACAGCATTGTTCTGTCAATGGAAATGGTCACTTTTAATTAATAAAACAAAATTAATCTTGCATTTGCAACATAATGATGACTTAGTTTAGCCCTTGCATGGATTTATGAAATAATTGTGGAAGAAAATAGCCACTCCACTGTCTCTTTGAAAAGAGAACAGATGCATCATGTGGAACAGATTCTGAAACCTCCATGCAAGAGAGGAAAAAATATTCGCAGAGTACGTTTCAAAGAAATTTTTCTTCATACAAGATACATAAAAACCTTTTGGGTTTGCATCTTTTATCAAGAAAAGATTAGAAAATCTTAGAAACGAGAAAATTAAATTGTGGTGGTGTAGGGCAGGAGGAAGCCAACGCACACATAGAGATCACTTTGGCATGTTGGGCAAGCAGATAGTTGCCCTTACACTGCCTTTCTTCCCCTCCCATCCCACTCCACTCCCCCTCCACTCATCCAGACCTCCCCTTCCCCTCCTCTTCACACGCCTGGCCTCACCCCTCCCCTCACCCCTTTGACTGGCCCCACTTCCTCCCCTCTACCTCTGCTTCCCCCTGCCCTCCTCCTTGCCCAGACCTTCCCCACGCCCACCCCATTGCCCGGCCCTCCCCGTCACCATGCCTGGACTTCCAAGCTCAAACCTTAGGGGCATTTAAGAGGCTATGAGTCACGTGGATGAAAGCAAAGTGGAGGGTTATGAGGGAGGAAGGGGTTAGTTATTTTTTATTTTGGTAGAAATACATTGGTTGACACAATATTGAGGGCCGAAAGGCTTGTACTGCACTTTTGTGTGCAATGTTAAACCTGTTGGAACATGGAGATGTCAGGGAAGGAATGCTGATGACTGGCACATTCTAGGCTGCAGGAGTAAATGCTGAAGGATGCACGGAGGCTTGGCTCAGCCAACACGAGGGCACTATGGGGATGGATCATAATCCTCCCATTACCGGGCATTGAGGGGCTGATTTCAAGGGGAACCCCTCCAAAAGCGGGTGAGGGGGGGGCAGTAACCACAAGATGTAAAAATGGTGGAAATGAAGCTAAACAGAGTTCAGTGAAGGTAATATATGAAACATGAAAAAACTTGGAACAGTCTTCCTCTTTGTAAATAATTTGTTAATAAAGTCAGTTTTTGGGGTGGGGTGGTGGGTGGGAAAGAGAAAAGCCCTAACTCAGTCAACTAAGCTTCATGAAATACATTCTCAAATCCATGAAATCTCTTCTGCAGGTGTTCCAAAGTACAAGGTCAAATTCATTATCATTTGATTCCACAATCACAACCCGATGAAACATCATTCTTGTGGTAAACAAATGCAAACACACAACCAAGCCTATACACCTACAGACAAATGATACATGTGCAGCACATCCAGAAAAATAACTCAATATTGTAGAGTAGAGGAGTATTTGTATGAGCAGTTCATTAATCATTCAACATTCTACCTGGCCGGAGGAAGAAGCTGTCCTGCGCCTGGTGGTACCGGCTCTGGCATTCTTGGATCTCTTTCCTGATGGGAATAGCTGGAAAATGTTGTTGGCTAGGTGGAAGGGGTCCTCGATGATTTTGACAATGATCCCGGTAGATCACATTGATATTTGGGGTGGTGGGGGGCAGGAAGTATTCCCCAGTGTTGCTCTTGGCCATTCGTGGTCCCATGGATTGCCCTCTGATCATTTAAAAAATATGTTATTGATAAATTTAACACCACAAAGAATTAATACAATTAATAATAATACAAATCAAATACAAATACATGAGGCATAAATAAAAGAAAGAATAAAAAAATCCCCCCATATACCCCCCTTTATCCCCTTGCTAAAAGAAAAAGAAGGAAGAAAGAGGACAAGAGACCCCCAACAGGAGCACCAATTACTTTAATATTTCTTTTATTAAACTGAGGTCTTAAGGAGAAAGGGAATGTCAGAGGTTCATATAAATATTCACACCCACTCTTTGTATATATGAGCTCCACATTCTTCTAAAATATGTGGTCGTAATGGCCCACTAACTGGGACGCAACCCAATACACAAGATGGGTGACAAACCCGGTGACTGTGCAGATACCGCAAGGACCAACAGACTTCGTCCCAGGTGACAACCTGCACTGCAGGAAGCAATGAGCAATGGCAGGAACATTGCTCGTCCTGAAACCAGTCATAATTATTTCCTAAATCTTTATGAAATAAGGATCAACCGTACATGCATGTGGATAGATGTGTATAAATGCTCGATTTCCTCAACCTCGGTTGAATTTTTTCACTAACAAAACACTGCTCTTTCATTTTGGCTGTAAATATTGTATAACATTTTGACAGAGAGGAGATTATTAGTTTAAAAATAAATACTGACGGCAATTATGTTAAAATATCGATGGCGTGCTGAAATGAAGAGAAATAAGCAGGCATAAGCTAAACCCAGAGGCTACGGGGCACGAAGAAGTATACAACTGCAGTGACCCAATAACAATTACAGTACCAAAACAGGCCATCTAGGCTCCTCTAGACCTCTAGTCCCACCTACCTGTATTTTCCCAAAGCCCTACAATCCTCTGTCATCCATATATGTGTCCAACATTTCCTTCAATGACAAAATTGACTTTCCTGTAACAACCTCTTCTGGAAGTTCACTCCACTGAGCCACAACTCTCTGAGTGAAGAAGTTCTCTCTCATGTTACTTCTAAACATTTCCCCATTAACTTTTAACTCGTGACCTCTTTTTTGAATTTCACCTACCCTGACGTGAAAGAGCATATTCTCATCTACTCAATCTATCGCTTTGATAATTTTAAATACCTTTATCAAATCGCCATCAACCTCTATTCTCCAATGAATAAAAACCCAATCTAATTAATCTTCCTTCGTAATCAAGATCCTAAAATATAGGCAACATCTTAGTAGATGGCACTGTTCTTATTTGATATCCTTTGATATCCTTCCTCTAATTTGGTCACCAGGAATGTACACAGTATTCTGAATTTGTCCTTACAATTGCCTTGCATAGTCTCAACTTCACTTGCTAACTATTTCATTCTATGCTCTGATTTATTCCAAAACATTATTCACCAGTCTATCCACATGTGATTCCACCTTCAAAGACGACAAATGATTATTCCTAGATCTTCCTGTTCTTCTGCATTCTACAATGTCCTCTTGTTTACTGCATATGTCCTCTTTTATTATTTTTTTTTCCAAAATGTAACACTTCATACTTTTCATCATTAAATTCCATCTGCCATCTTTCACCCCACTCTTCGAAGCATTCAGAATCATTGTGCAGACTGAAAAACTTTTTCACTATCCACCACTCCATTTATCTTTTTATCATCCGCATATTCACTAATGCTGTTTATCACTCCATCATCCAAATCATTAATCTAAATGACAAATTACAAAGCACCCAATATCAATTCCTGAGTTGCATCATTTGTTACCGGCCTCTAACTAATGACAGATATCCACCACGCCTCTCTGGCATCTACCTTCTAGCCACTGTCTAACTGATTTGACTATATCAAAATTAATACCTAGTGCCTGGACTATCCTTACCAAAATTCCATGCCGAACATTATCAAAGGCTTTAATGAAATCCGTAGACAACATCTACTGCTCGACTCTCATCAACATACCTAGTCAACTCATCAATAAGTTGAAAAAGATTTGTCAAACATGACCTTCCACGCACAAACCCATGTTGATTATTCTTGATTAGACACTGTCTCCCTTTATATATATATATATATATATTACCTCTAACAATATTTTCCATTAGATTACTGACCACCGTCCTCAAACATACAGGCCTATAATTGCTTCTGACTCCTCGAACCCTTTTTAAACAAAGGAAGCACATGTGTGATATGCCATTCCTCCAGTACAATGCACCTCTCTAATGACTTTTGAAAAATTACAGTCAGAATCTTCGTTATTTGCCCCCTGACTATCATGAAGGTCCTGGGGAAAATCCTATCGGGACCTGGAAACTTCTACACATTTCTATGCTTCCAAATCTCCAATACCCCCTCATTCCTGATTCCAACATTTTCCATAATTGCCCCTTTTGCTTGCCTAATCCTGTACAATTCAATAAGCTTCTCCCTTGACTCCACACACAGTTGTCCACCCTGATTTTCTAAGGGACACATTTTTATCATTCACTCTCCTTTTACTATTAACATATTTGCAAAATCACTACGGAATTATTTTCACCCTGTTCACTATAACTACATTGTAACATTTTTTCTTTCCTAATTTCTTTCTTAAGATTTTTTTTACAAATATTACATTTCTAATCTTCTCGTTTACACCTTGTTTCTTATATTTATGTTGACCTCCCTCTTTATTCGAACCAAATTTCTAATATCCCTTGGAAATCATGTCTCTCTTGAACTTTTGGCTCTGCCTTTGATCATACCAGGAACATTAAGATTCTGTACCATCTGTACCATCGAAATTGCACCTTTCAAATACCTCCAATTCTCCTCGACATCCTTCCCATAAAACAAATAATCCCAATCCACACCTCGCAAATCCTCTCTCATCTCTTCAAATCTGTTTTTCCCCACTTGAAGACCTCAATCGTTGCACCAGATCTATCCTTTTCCATAATTATATTGAAACTAATGGCAATATGATCACTGGATCAGAAGTTCTCCCAGAGGTAACTCTGTCACCTAGCCTATCTCATTCCCCAAGAGTGGATCCCACACTGTCCCTTTTCTAATCGGTTCCTCAACGTATTGCTGCAATAACTATCCTGTACACATTGTACAAATTCTGATCCACCCAGTCCTTTCACAGAATGTATTTTCCAATCAATATTAGGAAAATTAAAATCCCCCGTCTAACACAACCTTATTACAAATGTCAGCTATTCACTTACACATTTGCTCCTCTTTTTCTCACTCCCCATTAGGTGTTCTATAATACACACCAATAAGTGTAACTTCTCCTTTCCTATTTTACAATTCCACCCATATTGGCTCCCTTTACCAGCACTCCAAACTATCTTGCGAAGCACCGCTGTAATTTTCCCCTGACAAGTAATTACACACTATCCCCTCATGACCCTTCAATTCTAAAACACCCAAATCTGCGAAATCGAGGAATATTTAGCTGCCAGTAACAACACTCCTACAACCATGTCACACCAATCGCCATCACGTCATACTGCCGAGAGCCTAACCACATCTTCAGCTCGTCCAACCTTTCTTAACATTAAAGTAAATGCAACTCACATATTTCTCTCTATTGGTCCGAATTTTTACAGTCAACTCTGTTATTACTTTCCATCATCTGTCTATCCATCTCTAAAATTTGTCTAGAAACCTTCACTTTTTACAGTCTTCTTGCTGTTCTCATTTATTTGATTCCGTTCCCCCAACCATTCTAGTTTTAACCCTCCTGACTAGCACTAATAAATGCTCCTGCAGGGATCCTGGTCCCTCTGGGATTCAATCGCATCACGTCCGTTCGGTACAGGTCCCACTTCCTCCAAAAAGGTTCCCAGTGATCCAAAAATTCTAATCCCTACCCCTTGATTCAGCACTCCAGCGACGTATTCATCCCTCATCTTTCCTGCCCTCTCTCTCGCGTTGCACAGATTACTCGCTTTGTCGTCCATTTTTTGCTCCCTACCTAACTCCCTATACGCATTTTAAGACGTCTTTACCCTTCCTCCCTATGTCCTTGGTGCCAACATATTCTACGACCTCTGGCTCATTTCTCTCCCAACTGTGGATGACTGGGACATGTGATGCGACATTCTGGACTCTTGCACCAGCGAAGGAAACCACCATCCGGTTCTCATTAGCGTGTCCACAGAATCCCATATCTATCCTAATTATTGAATCCCCTATAGCTACTGCCAATCCCTTCCTTTCCCTAACCTTCTGAGCTACATAGGCCGATCTCGTCCCATAGGTACAGACACTAATATTTTCCACAGCTTGGATGTACCCCACAACTCTTCCCACGGAGGCGTACTTGTTGCTGGAGTTGCAGTCACGGTGGCCCACACAGCGGCATGTGTTCAATTTTCTGTTTCAAATTAATGGTTAACTGTTTATAATTAATTACAACGAATTGGACCCTTCCTAACCAGTTATACAATTCAAGCAATGACAATCGTTTTGAAGTGTTCTTTGGGCACATGTGATTTCACTCAACAATACATAATGTCTCATTTTGCGATCATGACAGCATTCAGATAACTCAAAGATTCAAAGTCGCTTCTCGCTGACATGGCACAGCCAATAATTGTACACGTAAAAGTATTTACTCTCATATTCCTGCAGCTTTTGGAGATCCTGGTAAGATTCCTATTATCATTTGCTGACGATTTCAGAAACTTGCAAAACTTTACTTCATCTGCGATCTGCACACAGTTTGATCAGGATTTCCACTCCTCTGATAGGTTCAGATAGTACTAGCTAAATTTGCAAATCGTGCTATTAATTAATGGAAGCGCATAGTTCGAATGACATCAGTAAATGTAAAATAATGTATAATTCAAAGTGTGTATTTTAGCAGTTAAAGAGAGTGTATGTGCTTTGAGAGACCGTTATATTCAAAGGAAAAGGGAAATAAAATTTTTAATCAGAGGACAGTGGATGAGTTTTTGCATCGCTGAACTGGCTACTGTGTTGAATTGATTCAGTCACACCATTTCTCCCTGTCTGCCCTATCGACGAAATAACTGCATCGAAGTAATGGTGTGAAAGGGTTTCATGACTTCTGCACATGAGAGGTGTGCAGGTGTCCTTCCAGAATTTATTCTTGAGCAATGTATGCATCCAGTTTTTTTGTGAATTGAAAGATTCTTGGTTGCATGTTCCTGCACCCTTTTACTTGTTATGCAACAAATTTGAATCGTGGAACAAAACCTATACGAAAAATAAAATTCATGAAACTTAGCTGTCAAGACGCTCGTCATTTTACACCGAAATTCGTCGTATCTTGGGCACTACTCTACCAAAGTGCTTTTCATGATCAGAAACTGATGCCAATCTGTGCTATTTTATGAGCGAATAGGGGTAATATGAGAAGCACACACCTAAAGAGAAGACGCAATAGATCAATAAGGACAGGCGACCAGAGTTTTAAATAAGAGGTTGAGGCATGCCTCTTGCTAGTACGCCCGAAACAGAGCGACACCACCGTCGCCAGGAAAGAGTGTTCTCGGATCTTAATCAATTATTCGTCTCATTCCTGTGTGCGTGATGTGTCGAGATAATTGCCACGGGACCAAGGGGGTTGTAAATACTATAATTAGTTTTCTAGTTGTAAATAAAAAAATGTTCATTATTTGGATTTGGGAAGGCATTTATGTAATCTTGGCGAGGAGGTTACGATATAAGTCTAAATGGAACAGCTGCTGATTTTCTTCAGGGATCAGCATAAATAAAAAAGAAAAGTCCGCTGGGACTCCAGCCGTTGTAGGTGGTGAAAATGACTAAAACATGTACCAAAATTATCCTGATGAATACTGTACAGTGAATCGACAGCACAAACTCCATACGCTGAATTAAGGCCAGTGTCTTGTCCTGGTAGGAGGAATACTGTCGAACCACGATTCCGACCTCAGAATGCATTGGCTAGCGAAGATTAAGCAGCAATCTGGTATGACTCTTGAAATATTAACAGTCGAATGCCAAATCTTAATTAACAAAAATGATGGAAATGGCAGACCCATCTTCAAACAACCGTTTGACAGCCAAGTCAGCAGACCTCGCTACAGAAAGCTAACGCCATCCAAACCACCCTGCTCATGTTGGAAATGCAATGTGTGGCACCACGTTCCTTACTGCCTATAAATTCAAGCGCCTTGGGTATGAAGCAAAAGGCTATATAGCTGAAAATCTGAAAACACACGGTACGTTCGATTCAGCCTCAGCAGTGAAAACAATTACCGCGACTTTCAAGGTTGCTAACGCCAAAGGAAGCAAATATATCAACGTGCATATATATACACGACATCCCAGTGAGGCTTGACATTGGAACAGCGTCTAACATTACCCTAATATAAAAAGAAAACCGCGGAGGTGATGTTGAGATTGTATAAGACGTTGGTGCGGCCTAATTTGGAGTTCTGGTCGCCTAATTATAGGAAGGATATAAACAGAGTGGAGAGAGTGCAGAGAAGGTTTACCAGAATGTTGCCTGGGTTTAAGCATCTGGAGTATGGGGAGAGATTGGACAGATTGGGTCTTTATTCTTTGGAGCGTAGAAGGTTGAGAGGGGATTTGATAGAAGTATTTAAGATTATGAAAGGGATAGACAGAATGGATGTGGATAGACTATTTCCGTTAAGAGGAGGAAAGATTAAAACAAGAGGACATGAGTTAAGAATTAAGGGGCAGAGGTTTAGAGGTAACATGAGGGGGAACTTCTTTACTCAGAGAGTGGTAGCCGTGTGGAATGATCTTCCGGGAGAAATAGTGGCGGCGGAGTCAATTGTATTATTTAAGAAAAGGTTGGACAGGTATATGGATGAGAAGAAGATGGAGGGTTATGGGCATTGTGCGGGAGGTGGGACTAGAAAGGGGTGTTTGGTTCGGTGCGGACTAGAAGGGCCTAATGGCCTGTTTCCGTGCTGTAATTGTTATGTTAAAATTATTGATAAACTATAATACCGGAATGCCAACCAGTTACAGCCAATAGACTACAGTCTCGCTGAAACAACACCTGCTCAACTAGGCATGGATAAGAAGTTGGACAAATTTGAACGACGGAACCCACTGAAACACCAATCACACCCATCTCACGGAAACGAGGCTACACCCTACGATAAGGCAACAGTGCAACCAGCAAGGAAGTCTGAATTATTCAGAGGCCAGTGAAGCCCTTCCAAATGGATTTCAGACTCCACTCAAACGAATAACCAGCTCAAGCTGGGAGGTGCTAGGACGCCTTTAAATGTGCAACCCTTGCCTCTCTTTTACTTCTATATTTGAAGAAACTCTATGTATCCTTTTTTTATGTTATTTGCCAATTTCCTTTTTATAATTCATCTTTTCTTTCCTGTAAGGTTTTTAAAATGTCTCAGTCCTCTGCTTTTCCAGTAAAATTTGCTCCCTTGTGTGCCCACAAATTTGGTTTTGTTTTAGCTTTAACCTCCCTTGTTGCCACATCTGCGTCATTTGGCTATTCATAATTTTCCTTTTCCTCGAAATATACCTATCCTGTGCTTTATCTATTATATAAATATTAACCATTTCTATTCTGCCGTCCTCTATCTAGCTTACCTTTCCAGACAACTTGGGCCAGTTCCTCTCTCATATTACTATAATTCACTTTGCAGCACTTAAATATTGACACACCTGATATCAATTTTTCGCCTTCAGTTTGGAAGTTGAATTCTATCGTATTGTCATCAGTATTTCCTACTTCTGCAATTTGGAGCTGTATCGGGTAATAATGCAGAAATTACTAGCTTTCCAGTTAGAAATAAAACAAGATGTCTGCAGACATCGCGTTTTGAGGTTTGATGCTTAAGTTGAGATCATTGCGGAGAGGGCGGTGAGCAGAATGATCGGGTGTCGTGGGTCAGTCACCAACTCCTACTTTTCCCTTATACACGATGTCATTAAAGAAAATCAAACCACTGTCTGCAACAGCATTTCCAACATCATCACCTCTGGTCACCTCCCTCCCACGGCTTGAGCTTGCTTGACCAAAATAGTTTATCCCCTGGCCTCCCCACTTACACCCATGTTACATCACCCTTCTTTTCAATCACTTCAGATTCCCCGAAGTAGACCGGCTCATCTTCACTATGGATTTCTAATTCATCCAGTATGTTTTAAAGCTTTCGTTATTTTCTGCTGCAGAGACACGAACGGTCAGCATCGACAGCTACCCTACTCCAACTGAAGGAAGATATCTTCTCTCTAAAATACAAACCATCTCTCTGGTTCCTTTTTTTTTTACTGCTTGTCTCCTAGCTCTTCATATTCCCATCGTTGGTGGCCGTATGGTCCACAAAAATAGAATATTTGATCTTAAAATGAAATGTCCTCAGTGACGGCAAAACAGCCTTCTGAACGCTCTATCCCTGCGACTGAGCACTGTTTTATATTTCCCTATTATATATTTCCCTGTTTTATATTTCCCTATTATGTTATCCTAAATTACAACTACATGTCACTTTCTATTCCACCGCCTCCTCCCCCCCCCCCCCCCCCCCCATTGGATGGTTCACAAAATCACGGTTTTACACATAAGCCGCTTATCCTTCCTCTAGCTACCACTGTTATGAACACAAAAGCGGTGAATAACGGTGTTGTGAGTCACGTTCAAGTCCCGACGCCCTTCAACTTGGATCACACTATTGCCTCACTAACAGTCTCAAATTTTTCTCATTGATCACTGGTCGAATTTGAGACAGCTATTCAAATATCTGTTCCAGGCTCTTGAGTCGAAGGGCACAGTTTGTGAAGCGAAACGTTCATTAAATTTACCCTTGAATACTTCCAGCCACTACCACTTTCTGCCGATGTAGTAATTCGTATCGAAAAGGCTATCCAACTTCTCACACAGCATGCCGTTTTGACACATCATCTGGTATTGCAGGCATATATTATTTATTTTCTTCTGTTTAGATGACCAGTACAAAAGCATTACTTGCTCCTAATCAGCGGCTCCTTGCTGGAGGTTTTCGGGCCAAAGCGTCAAACATGGCAGCTCTATAATGAGCGCTCATCTTGAGTTCCCCGTGATTTATGATCCACGGATAATTAGTCAATGAGGCATTTAAGCCAGAACAGATATTTCCGCTGTATATTAAAGACACGTGCGTTCCATTTACAGGAATATCCTCCAGCATCTCGCTGTTTGCAAAGAGAGGATTTTTCGCTCAAACATTGCATTCATATTTCAGACTTGACTCCTCAGCCATTCTGCAACTTGTGGTTCTTTTAATATGTGGTGAAAAGGATGTCCCTAATATTAACAGCACCAAACTGCTTTTAATATTCTCATCAAGTGTCCTTGACCCTGTCTACATTCCCAAGGAAGCTTTCTGATAAACTGGTCCACGAAGAAATGTTTATCATTTTCTTTTATCAATTACAGATTCGAACATATTAGTGTATTCTAGTTATTTTGACAGTATGTAATTCACTAATTCACTAAAGGTCTTTCAAATTTAGAAGAAAGAATGCGAGGTTCTCTTTGGACATATGTGGTAAACTGAAAGGTTTAGTTGTAAATGGAAGGTAATTTTGTGAGGGGAAGGGAATCTAAGGTGAAAGGCAATTGAGAGTGGACAAATCAGCAGCCATTTTAAGGTGAAGGTGAAGGTGGGAAACTGACTGAATTCTCTGTAGGTGAGGGGACAGTATTTTAGCGAAACCTGATTCAGGAACTGACCAGCCCACCTCTCCATCAAGGCACATGTTACCTCTTTCATCCTGAAGCGTCCCTACCTTCACTCATGTCATCACCCTATTCCTCACATGGGCATAGAATATCTGCCATACTCCTACAAACCAAGGCTCATGTCCCCTTCGAGCTCTTCTAAATCTTTTCTTTGTTCGTTCCTTGCTCCCATATACCTCTCATGAATCCTTCCTGTCCTTTGCTTCCTAAACCTTCTCTATCCTTCCTTCTTCCTCTTAAGTAGCTATCTCACCTGCGTTGTCAATCACTGTTCCCTTATCGTGACATCTCAGTGGAACCAGCTATGTAAAGCCCTGCGTACGTCATCCCTAAGCCTCCACCTCATTACGCCAGTGCTTTATAGCTCTGGACATCCGTTCCCATTTACACACAAACTCCTGCTTATCTCAGTCCTTGACAATTTAGACACTTTATCATTTGGTCTATTCCAGTGGTTGTCAACCACTTTAAGTAATCCAAAAGCCATCAATGCTCTGTCATTAGTAAGGGGTGATTAAGGTAGGTTGTGAGTGAGAAGGGAAGGCTCAGAATTACTTCTCTAGACCCAATTGTGACTGAAATATTTCCCTTTAAAAATTGTCATTGGCCCATTTTTATCAGGGTTCTGAACCCCTGCGCATTCCGATTCAATTAGGTGCAATTACAACTGTAGTTCTCAAACTATGGCATAGGGATTATTGAAAGTGGTCTAATTGTCCGTCCCTCCGCTAATGGTCAGAGAGTCGTGATGGCTTTCAACCAAATGCTCCGATACATACAGGTTTGTCACCTGGGCATTTTCATTGCCAAGTAAAAGATCCAGTTTGGCCTTTCCCGTAGTGGGCATTTCCAAATGCTATGTCACAAATGCATATTTGAAAACTAATTCTGTCTCATCTATCCCCCCGCCCCCTCCCACGGTAAGGATATTCCAGTTAAGAATCCGCCACAAGGACAACTATACTAGTTCGACATCATTCCAAAATGTGTCTACTTTTCCATAGACTTTGGAAGAGAGGCTACTGAACGAGAAATCTGAAGTACTCTCTCCTGCCTAATTTCTACAATCATGCTCATTTACATTTTCTTCTTATTTCTAACCGCACAATCCATGAGCTCTTGACCTTCCACTTCGCACCCAAACCCGTTAACTCACCCTACAGGACCTCATGATCCGTCCTACACACATTCTTGAAGACATCACGTGAACTTGAGCTGAGATATTCAGCACAAGTGAGGCAAACTAGGACCCCGAATTCTCGATTAGTTCCCAGTGATGTATCCGTTCCTCTCGCAAAAAAATCATGCCCTTATCCGTCCTTCCCATCTTACAGACTTTGGAACTTTGCCATATCGTTCCTTAGACTTCCGATGGATATTTTGGGGACAATAGACTATGTCCAATGATGGCGGGGACATTTCCAAGCTGAACATCAGTGTAACAAGTGGGAGATATTCAAAGCCAGGTATTCTGTCATGATCATGATCACATTGACATCACGTCATTCAGTGATCGATCCCTTCCATTTTCTGCCTCCACCCTCACTGATTCAGTGTAAAATCCCTCCACAATAACCTCCCTTTCATCAGCTCTGGCACTGCTAATCCACCGCCCCTCTTACTATCTTATTCTATCCCTCTTCAAAATATACACGGATGTACCTGCAGCAGCGAGTCCTGCCCTTGTGTCATCTGGTCTCTGTAATACCACAGCACCGTAATTCCACGTACAGATCCATTCATTAAGTTTATCTTTTTGTTCCTGATATTACTTCATTGAAATGAACAAACTTCAAACTGGCCAAATGAGTATATTTCTGCTCCCTCCACCCCTGTTCTTTTTCACAAACGCACTAATCATAACATCAACTATGTTTCACACTTTGCCGTTTTCTATGCTTTCATCAGGTTGCCATTGCCTGCTAACTTTGCCATTAGGACATTAACCTTTCTCCCCCCACCAAATACAGAGAAGAACGGACCTGCCGTAAAAGATCCCCCCTTCCAGGGAAGAGAGGCCACTGAACGAGAAATCTGAAGTACTCTCTCCTGCCTAATTTCTACAATCATGCTCATTTACATTTTCTTCTTATTTCTAACCGCACAATCCATGAGCTCTTGACCTTCCACTTCGCACCCAAACCCGTTAACTCACCCTACAGGACCTCATGATCCGTCCTACACACATTCTTGAAGACATCACGTGAACTTGAGCTGAGATATTCAGCACAAGTGAGGCAAACTAGGACCCCGAATTCTGGATTAGTTCCCAGAGATGTATCCGTTCCTCTCGCAAAAAAATCATGCCCTTATCCGTCCTTCCCATCTTACCTATAAGGAGAGATTCTATACCCGAGATTTGACCTCCGTGACTCGCCCCTAGGAGGTCATCCCCATTGACAGTATCCAAAACTGTATATGTGTCATTGAATGGAACGGGCACAATGGATATGAACTGACTACCTGTACTCTTACTTCCTATTGAATGTGTGATTGCATTCTTGTACATTCAATCCATAGCCCACCACCCCACAGCCGCCCGAATGATCTGAAGATCAGACAGCTCCATCTCCAATTCCCTGACCTGGTTTGTCAGGAACTGCAGCTGGATGCACGTCTCATAGACTACGTTGACAGGGATGCTGCTGGCGTCCCTAAAATGCACAATTGCAGGAGGAGCATGTCCCATCCTTGTCTTCCATTTCAACTTGTCTGTGAAATCTCCCCCCTTTCCCTGTATGCGAATTCCATCTGCCTACGGGAGACTCGCGTCTCTCCGCCTAAGACTGTCGTTTATATGTCAGACTCCTCTCTCTCTCTAAAGGAGACACCCATCTCCCCTCTATGCGTGAGACGGTTTCTTTCTATTTCTCTCTCTCTGATTCTGAATCTCCTCTCATTGTGAGATTTTCAATCTATTTGTTTCAGACGCAGCTTTCACTGTTGGCGTCTTTCCCTCCTGATGAGATATTCCCTCATTTTGTGTCATTTCTTTTTCTCTCTCCATCTCACTATTCCCCCCACTCCCCCATCAGCTGCTCTTTTACTCCAATAATCCCCATCGTCCATATGATGGCAGCGTGGTGTGCGTTGTTCCAATATGATAGTCAAGGAGGACGAAACTGCCATTATTAGAACAGTATCAGATTATTCGATATCAGGCACCTTGACCATGGTAAAGTCGAGGATCCTGTCGAGAAATTGCAGAGGGGATTTAAAGCCTGTTGCTTGGATTTGAGAGAAGCCTTTACGAGGGTACGTGGCGAGATCTTTGTATTTCCTCCTGGGAATAAAGAGGAATGAGGAGTAATGTGATAAAGGAGTACAAGATCATGGGAAATACTGGTCGTGAGGAGGGCCAGAAACTTATTGCCAGGGTTGAAATGCCCAACACCATTAGCGAAGTATCAATGTGCTTGGGATCATGTACAGGCGGATGCAAGAGGTAGGCTTTAACACAGAGTGGTGAGTGCATGAAATGCACTGCCAGCAGTGGTGGGCGAATCAGGGAAAATAGGATCTTTTAAGAGACATTTCAGAAACATTTCAGAGAGAAATGAAAAGATGATGAAAATCATGGAATAATTTCAGCGATCCCTGGGAAATTGTCCCAATTCCATACTCGTTGGTATTAGTGAGTAGAAGTAAGGTGACAGATATCCATGTTGGGGACAATCTCTTCATAATGGCAGGACCTTCACAATTTGCACGTCAGTGCTAGGAGTGGGTAGCTTTCAGAACCCCCACATTCAGTCATGACAAGAGGTTAAAGCTTTACACCGACAGCACATTATCCAGGGAAATGACTGAATGAGCGAATTTATAAGAGACGGGAGGTGTGAATCAATTTGTTTCTCCTTCTCTGTTTGTATTGCTGCTGCGGGATAATGACCTGGGAGAATGGGGAGTGAAACTGGTGTCTGCGGCTCTTGGGGACCCGGACTGTAAAATATAGAAACTGGGATAAGTTCCAGATGGCGCCTTTTAAAAAAAACCCACTTTATTTATTCGTTCAAAAAAACAAATAATATATGACATATACAACAATTAACCATAAACATGAACGTTATTTTTCATATATATATAAAAAAATAGAAAAGAAAAGACCCCCCCCCCCTTCAGTGAACTCTCCTAAGGAGAGCCATAAATAAAGAATAAAGATAAAATATTAAAGAAAAATTAAATTTACATGTTAAGATCTAATCAATGTAATTTGAAATGTAAATATTCTGAATATAACGACCACTTATTAATTAAAAAATATAATTATCACGCGAAACATACGTAAAATTTTCCATTATTAGACAATTTTTCATCTCATTATGCCATCTATTAATATCAATCACATTTGTATCTTTCAACGTACTAGCAATACATTTTTTTCACTACGGATAAAGCTGAATATACAAAAGCAAGCTGAAACTTATCTAATTCCAAGCCTTTCAAAGGTTCCAAACTACCCAATATAAATACTGTTCGATCTAAAACTATTTTAATCTTATACAGATATTCTAAAAACGATTGAATTTTATTCCAAAAAGATTGTATATGTATACATGACCAAATGGCATGAAAGAAAGTTCCAACTTTATCACGACATCTAAAACACAAGTCTGATTCATGAAAACCATACTTTTTTAAATTTTTCAAGTGTTAAATATAATTGATGTAAAAAATTATAGTTAATCATTACATAACGGGCATTTATCAATCTAGTTACTCTTTCTCTTTCTTTGGCTTGGCTTCGCGGACGAAGATTTATGGAGGGGGTAAAAAGTCCACGTCAGCTGCAGGCTCGTTTGTGGCTGACCAGTCCGATGCGGGACAGGCAGACACGATTGCAGCGGTTGCAAGGGAAAATTGGTTGGTTGGGGTTGGGTGTTGGGTTTTTCCTCCTTTGCCTTTTGTCAGTGAGGTGGGCTCTGCGGTCTTCTTCAAAGGAGGCTGCTGCCCGCCAAACTGTGAGGCGCCAAGATGCACGGTTTGAGGCGTTATCAGCCCACTGGCGGTGGTCAATGTGGCAGGCACCAAGAGATTTCTTTAGGCAGTCCTTGTACCTTTTCTTTGGTGCACCTCTGTCACGGTGGCCAGTGGAGAGCTCGCCATATAATACGATCTTGGGAAGGCGATGGTCCTCCATTCTGGAGACGTGACCCATCCAGCGCAGCTGGATCTTCAGCAGCGTGGACTCGATGCTGTCGACCTCTGCCATCTCGAGTACCTCGACGTTAGGGGTGTGAGCGCTCCAATGGATGTTGAGGATGGAGCGGAGACAACGCTGGTGGAAGCGTTCTAGGAGCCGTAGGTGGTGCCGGTAGAGGACCCATGATTCGGAGCCGAACAGGAGTGTGGGTATGACAACGGCTCTGTATACGCTTATCTTTGTGAGGTTTTTCAGTTGGTTGTTTTTCCAGACTCTTTTGTGTAGTCTTCCAAAGGCGCTATTTGCCTTGGCGAGTCTGTTGTCTATCTCATTGTCGATCCTTGCATCTGATGAAATGGTGCAGCCGAGATAGGTAAACTGGTTGACCGTTTTGAGTTTTGTGTGCCCGATGGAGATGTGGGGGGGCTGGTAGTCATGGTGGGGAGCTGGCTGATGGAGGACCTCAGTTTTCTTCAGGCTGACTTCCAGGCCAAACATTTTGGCAGTTTCCGCAAAGCAGGACGTCAAGCGCTGAAGAGCTGGCTCTGAATGGGCAACTAAAGCGGCATCATCTGCAAAGAGTAGTTCACGGACAAGTTTCTCTTGTGTCTTGGTGTGAGCTTGCAGGCGCCTCAGATTGAAGAGACTGCCATCCGTGCGGTACCGGATGTAAACAGCGTCTTCATTGTTGGGGTCTTTCATGGCTTGGTTCAGCATCATGCTGAAGAAGATTGAAAAGAGGGTTGGTGCGAGAACACAGCCTTGCTTCACGCCATTATTAATGGAGAAGGGTTCAGAGAGCTCATTGCTGTATCTGACCCGACCTTGTTGGTTTTCGTGCAGTTGGATAATCATGTTGAGGAACTTTGGGGGACATAACGGGCATTTATCAATCTAGTTACACTATCATAACAAATATCTAACCAATCATCTTCAGAAAAAATAAAACCAGTATCCGGTTCCCATTTACTTTTAGATCTATCCCAAACCTTTTTATCCATACCGTCCTGTAATATTTGATACATAGATGAAATATAACCCTTCTCTGGTACCTTCATAAGAAAAGTCTCAAATTTAGTCATTTCAGGTAAAATCATATCTCTACCAAACATATATCTTACCAAAAATCGAATTTGATAATATAGAAACAAATAATTCTTATCAATACAAAAATCTTCCCTCATCTGATTAAAAGATAAAAATTTACATTCTTTAAAACAAACTCCCAAATTTTTCACACCTTTAAATCTCCAATGCAATAAACTTCGATTATGTATTGAAAAGGGAATAAGTTGATTATTATACAATGGAGTCAAAGCCTGTCATTTTATTTTTTTTTATCCTTAACTTCATTAAATGTTTTAGTAAAGGCACATTATATTGTTGTAACAAATTTATATTCCATCTAAACAAAAAATTGATGTATTTCAAATTCAGAAATATTTGCCATCTCAGTTTTGGCCCAACTAGGAGGCTGTACAAAATCCATCAATGAACTAATAAATTTAATTTGGGCTGCTTCATAATCATTTTGAAAATGTGGTAAACGTAATCCCCCTAACTCATATTTCCAAGTTAATTTATTCAAAGCTACTCTCAAAAAATTTACCTCTCCATAAAAACTCCCTAACTATTTTATTCAAATATCGAAAAAAATATTATCAAGTAAATACTGAATAGTTTGAAACAAATATTGTATACGTGGAAAGATATTCATCTTAATTGTATTTATCCTACCCATTAAATTAATAGGTAAATCTTTCCATTTAATCAAATCAGTTTTAATCTTTTTCATTAATGGAACATAATTGAATTTATATAAAGATTGATAATTAACATTTAAAATTATACCCAAATATTTAATTCGAACAGTCCATTTCAAATTAATAATATTCTTATAAATTGAATAATCTCCTTCACTTACTGGTCATATTTCACTTTTTTCACAATTAACTTTATATCCAGAAAGATATCCATATTGTATTAAACACTCCTTCATGTGCAAAAGTAACTGAGCTGGGTTTATTAAATACACCAATACATCATCAACAAATAAATTAATTTTATACTCCTCGTCTAAAACTTTCATGCCTTGTATCTGTATATTTTGTCTTATCAATTGTGCTAAAGGTTCAATCACTAGCGCAAACAAAGCTGGTGATAAAGGACAACCTTGACAAGGTGATCGAGATAGCTTAAAGTGTTCCGAAATCAAACCATTCGTTAATACTCTAGCTACTGGTTTACTATATAGAGCCCTAATCCAACCAATGAAAAAAGGACCAAACTTGAATTTCTCCAAAACTTTAAACAAAATATTCCACTCAACTCTATCAAATGCTTTTTCTGCATCTAAAGATATTACCATCGGGTGATCTAAAGATTGTCGAAATCTAATAATCAAACTAATAACATGCAAAATGTTATCTGAAGCATTTCTATTCCTTATAAAACCTGTTTGATCCATATGAATCAACTTAGATAAAAATTTAGCCAATCTATTCACTAATATTTTAGCTATTATTTTATAATCTACATTTAACAACGAAATTGGTCTATATGAAGATACCTTCAAATGATCTCTATATTTTTTTGGAATTACTGTAATTGAAGCGCTAGAACAAGACTCAGGTAATTCAGGTAATTCTCCAACTTGACGTAATACATCCCCAAACACTGTAAATAAATCATCATTAAAAAATTATAAAATTCAACCGAAAATCCATCATCACCAGACGATTTAATGTTCGGAATTTCCAGCATAGCCATGTTAATTTCTGAATCAGTAAATGGTTCTTCCAACTCCTGTATATCTGCATCCTCTAATATCAGTAAATTCAACCGTGATTTTAAAAAAATCAATCAATCGATCCAGATTCTTGTTTTCCTTCAGATGTATATAACTTTTTATAAAATGAGTAAAATTCATCATTAATCTCACGAGGTTTATAAGTAATAAGTGAATTCCATCTAACAGCATTAATAGTCCTCGAAATCTGTTCTTTCTTTAATTGCCACGCCAGTAGCTTATGTGCTCCCTTTCCCCATTCATAATACATTTGCTTAGTCCTATTAATCACACATTCAAAGTGATAAGATTGCAAAGTATTATATTCCAATTTCAACCTAGATAATTCTATTTTCTGATCTTCAGTATCATCTTTCTGAAATTCCTTCTTGAACTCATCAATCTGTTTCTCTAATTCAAAATTCTGATTTAATCGATTCTTCTTTATTTTTGAAATATAACTAATTATTTGTCCTCTCAAATAGGCTTTCATAGTATCCCATAATACAAACTTACTTTGAACAGAATTAGAATTTACTTAAAAAATTGTTTTTTCAAAAAATCAATAAATTCCATACTTTTTAACAACATTGTATTAAATCTCCAACAATAGGCCACTTGGATTTTCTCAGAAGTTGCATATGTAAAATATAACAAAGAATGATCTGAAATCACCCTACTTTTATATTCTTCTTATGGTATTTTCCCTTGTAAATGTGCCAATACTAAAAAGAAATCAATCCTTGAAAACGATTCATGTCTAGATGAATAAAAAGAGAAATATTTCTCTGTCAGATTAAGACCTCTCCAAATATCTACTAAATTAAGATCTTTCATCAACACTTGAACCTAAAGTGCCATCTTGGATTTCTTAACTTTCTTCGGAGATTTATCTAATAAAGGTTCCAAAATACAATTAAAATCACCACCAACTAAGATATTATCATTAGCCTGACCCAAACATAAAAATGCATCTGAAATAAATATTTCATCATCTGCATTTGGGGCATAAATATTAAGTAAATTACAAAATTCACTAAAAATCTTACAAATTTTCAAGTCTTACAAATTTTCCTCCATTGATTGTAATTCAAAAGGTAAATTTTTATGTATCAAAATTGCTACACCTTTAGCCTTAGAATTAAATGTGGAAGAATATACATGCCCAACCCAGTCCCTCTTTAATTTCATACTTTCCTTCACATTCAAATGTGTTTCTTGTAAAAAAGCAACATCAATTTTCATTTTCTTAATATATGCCAAAACTCGCTTACACTTAATCGGACTGTTTAATCCTCGAACATTAAAAGTAGCAAACATCAACTTTGACATATCTACTATTGTTACTAAATACCAATAATATCTTTATATGAAAACTTAAATCAACGTATATAGGCCCTACAATAGGAAAAGAAAATCACAAATTAAAAATTAACTAAAATAAAATGAAAATAAAAAAATAATAAAGAAAAAAAGAAAATCACCCCCCCCCAAAAAAAAACTACCAAAAGTAATCCCCTAAGAAAAAATTGGGTGTGGGTCACCTACCAGTGGCTGATGACTAGTAAAGAATTTAGAGCAAATTTCTCCCTCCCCAGCCAAACAATCAATAACATCAAAAAAATCATATCAACAAAAAAAGAGTAAGAAAAAAAATTAATTAAAAAAAATTCCTCTTTTCATCCAAGAGATTCCAATCTCGAAGATACCATTTCAGAAGTTGGACTCTTTCCATTTCTGTTTTTCTCATTTCTGCCATTTCTTCCATTTCCAGAACAACCAGATTTTTCTTTAGGAGATAATGGTGGACTACATCTTTGTCCTCTTGTATCTGGCAATGAATCAGCAAAAATCATTGCTTCACGATCATTTTCAAAAAAACAAAATTGATAGTCTCCATAAAACACCTTCAACACTACTGGGTTGCAAACAGTAGACTTATAACCTTTATGCCACAAAACTTTTTTAACTGGATTAAATCGACCTCTTGACTCAAATCAGGTTTAAAGAAAACTCCACTATTCTGAATCAATAACGGAGTTTGTCGTTGTCTTGCATTCCGCATTGCTAGTCGAAGTATTGCTTCTCTGTCCAAATAATTCAAACATCAAATTATTACTGGGCAGACGGTGCGAAAGTGTGTTTAGTCCCCCCCCCCCCTCTTATTATTCAGGATGTTCGCCCGCTTTGATTGGTTGCTCTGGTCCCTCAACCCCCGGGGATCGGTCCCCTCGACCTATGGGCAGCCAACTGGGCGACCCTGTGTTGGGTCCGGACTCCGTGGATCCTGGATGTGAAAGGAATTCACCGCCATCCAGGTCTGAAGTCGATCTAATACTTTACGGGGACGTCAGGCGTGGCGGCCGTACTGTGGGACCCTGCGGCGAACAGACAAGGACCCAGTAGAAGCTCTGCCATTACAGCTGGCTTCTTGACTGTCCTGTCATCACCCACACACTCTAATCGACAGGCTGGACGGGGTCAGTCTCACACATACTGGGACCGAGGATCTCGCCTCCGCTGTCATTACAAACCGATCACTGACGGAGCTGGACCTGACTTGTTACAAACTCCGAGATTCAAGAGTGGAACTGGTTTCTTCAGCTCTGGGGGACCTGGACTGTAACATAGAGACCCTGGAGTAAGCCGAGACTGTGAGCATCTTTGTTCAGTGTCACTGACTTTCCGACCCTGAGTAGCTGATAAACTCTGGAAATCTGCACCGGTTCCTGTCTCACCCTGTCCATTACCCTCTCCATCTCTCATGTGCAGGCTGGAGATGTTCGGTGTCGCACATTCTTGGGCTGAGTGTCTCGTCTTTTCTTTCCGTACCAACCGGTCACTGATGGAGCTGGAGCTGGGATCAAACTCCCTCACCGACGGGTCTGACCCGCACTCCGACGCCTCATCCTACCCCTCCCGACACTGCATCGGCTGAGTGTTTGTGTTCATGTCCCGTGGGGTAAATAGTCAGTGGATCCACGGACTCTCCTGGAGATGTTTCCCTGTAGGTTTCGGTGAAATATTAACCCCGGACCCTGTCGTTGACCCTGTTATAAATTATCTTTGTTTCCTAATTTCTCTCCCGTCTGTTCAGGCTCGGGGAAATCAGTTCGTGGGACCGGGAACAAGCAGTTGAGTTCTCTGCAGGAACTCAGACTGAGGGTGGACGTGTCAATCCAATCGTCCCGCAGGGACAGCCCCCCGGTAGGTGGAGGCGACGGAGAACCAGCGGCAACGTGACTCGGCTTTGCCGCCGTCTTTCTGCCGGGGATCTAGGGCCGTGTGCACCCTGGTGGGATCCTAAGCGATCGCACCTAGGTCTGGAGCGATCCCGGATCTTTGCTTGAAATGCACGTCTTGATGTGGAATGAGGTGATGAACACAAATTATCAGTCGACCTACCGTTCACTTTAACACCTCTATCCAAGAGATGACAATGCATCTCACCGTGCATCATGTGTTTAATCACATGCTATAACATTAGTGTTTGGGAAACATTAGAATTAAACTCGGAACTTATAGTGTAGAACTTATCCCAAACTTCGTTATTCTATTGCAGCATCGCAGTGTAAATAATTTTATAACAATCCTGAAAAATAAAAATAATGCAAGAAAATGACTTAGCTTGTCAGGCTTTGCGATACATTTTTCATTCAGAGATGTGAGGCAGAGGTAAAAAAAAACTATCCTTGAGCTGCTGAGGGCTCCTCTTCGGGTTCCTGTACCCGTGTCCTCCTAGGGTTTCTCCGGGGGCTCCGGTTTCTTCCCACATTTCGAAACGTACCGAGGGGGTGGGGGGCTGGTGTTTGTTTAATGAGCTGTGAATTGAGTGATACGGTCATATGGGACGAAAAGGCCTGTTACCGCGCTATATTTCTAAATTTATGAAAAAAATCGTACCTACTACTGACATAAGACATACCAGCATAGAATTCATATGTTTAATTTTGCGTACTTTATGAAATATCAGGTCAATGTGAGCTACACTCCAATATTCTGGTACCGATCCCTTGTATAAAGACATTTCTTTAAATATTTCTGTCAGAGCCACTGCAATTTTGACACTAGACTCACTTCAGGTTCGAGGGAATATATTTTCAAGACATCGGGATATTTCACCCTTATTTTCTTTAAGACACCAAGAACCCCCTTCTCTAATGTTATAGATTGTATGACATCAAAGCATGTTTGACTTATTTCCCTCGATATTGTGCCCATTTCCTTTGCGAGTAATGAGAGAAAATAATATTTGAGTTCTCTTTTGGCTCTTTGCAAAGACGTCCGCTTGGAATATATCGTTCGTAACTTTCATTTTGCTCTTAATATATCTGTAGAAATCCTTAGCTTTGCCTTCGAATCTTATACCAAAACAACCTCGTGAGTTCCTTAAGGCTCCTTGATTTCTTTATTGATGGTTATCTTTCATTGTCTCTACTCCTCCAGTGCCCTATTTGCACAATATTGACTATACCTTTCACATACCCTCTTCTTCTGATCCCAAATATTCCTCGAAAACCAAGGCTCTGTATGCCTGTTAATTTTGTCATTCTTCTTCTTCTTTGGCTTGGCTTCGCAGACGAAGATTTATGGAGGGGGTAAAAGTCCACGTCAGCTGCAGGCTCGTTTGTGGCTGACAAGTCCGATGCGGGACAGGCAGACACAGTTGCAGCGGCTGCAGGGGAAAATTGGTTGGTTGGGGTTGGGTGTTGGGTTTTTCCTCCTTTGCCTTTTGTCAGTGAGGTGGGCTCTGCGGTCTTCTTCAAAGGAGGTTGCTGCCCGCCAAACTGTGAGGCGCCAAGATGCACGGTTTGAGGCGATATCAGCCCACTGGCGGTGGTCAATGTGGCAGGCACCAAGAGATTTCTTTAGGCAGTCCTTGTACCTTTTCTTTGGTGCATCTCTGTCATGGTGGCCAGTGGAGAGCTCGCCATATAACACAATCTTGGGAAGGCGATGGTCCTCCATTCTGGAGACGTGACCCATCCAGCGCAGCTGGATCTTCAGCAGCGTGGACTCGATGCTGTCGACCTCTGCCATCTCGAGTACTTCGACGTTAGGGATGTAAGCGCTCCAATGGATGTTGAGGATGGAGCGGAGACAATGCTGGTGGAAGCGTTCTAGGAGCCGTAGGTGATGCCGGTAGAGAACCCATGATTCGGAGCCGAACAGGAGTGTGGGTATGACAACGGCTCTGTATACGCTTATCTTTGTGAGGGTTTTCAGTTGGTTGTTTTTCCAGACTCTTTTGTGTAGTCTTCCAAAGGCGCTATTTGCCTTGGCGAGTCTGTTGTCTATCTCATTGTCGATCCTTGCATCTGATGAAATGGTGCAGCCGAGACATCTCCATCCAATTTTGTCATTAATCCTAGCAGAAATATACAAACTCCACTCTCAAAGTTTTTCTCCACTTTATTCACACATCCTGGCCGGAAAACCATTTATACCAATCCAACCATTCCAGATTCTTTCACATGCAAAATTGGACTTTTCCCCAATTTGAAATCTCAACCTAAGGCCCAGACCAATCCTTATCCACATTTACTCTAAATAATACTCTAATGGCATTATTTAAATGGAGCTAAAATGTTCCCGTAAATATAGTTTGTCATTTATCCTGTCACTTTCCCAAATAGGAGATCCAGTATGCAATCGTTCTAGTTGGTTCAAATACATTATATTAACGTAGCATTTTAACAGACTCCAAGCCATACCGCCCTTTAGAAGTATGGGAGCCAAGTCAATAAGAAGATGTCTGCTATCTCTCTAAAGAGTTGCTCCTACAATTCTCATTCCCAATTAAGCGATCAATAATACAACTCCCTGAGTGTTATTAATAATTTCCTGTCACTGAGCCGCACCAATACATCCTCACCTGACGATAAGATGTTCCGTTTTGACCGAGCCGAGATTTGATATTGTTTTTTTCTCTGACAAGCATTGCAATTGCTTCTTTCCTCCACCTTTCCATCTCGTCTAAAGCCCGGAACCTTGGGACAGTCGTGCTCCTCCTGCAACCAAGTTTCATTAATATCTATAATGTCATATTTCCACGTAAATCCACGCTGTACATTTCATGCAATGTTCTGTGCATTGAAATAGATGCCCATGAGAAGATTTACACCACATAAAACTCTATGACCTATACTGGTGCATGTAAT
This sequence comes from Narcine bancroftii, assembly GCF_036971445.1. Lineage (NCBI taxonomy): Eukaryota > Metazoa > Chordata > Chondrichthyes > Torpediniformes > Narcinidae > Narcine > Narcine bancroftii. Next base: position 38,565,651 of record NC_091482.1, read on the forward strand.
TTTCACATACAGGTTTGCTCGTATACTCTGTTCCCATTCCGCTGCGAATCTAGATTAAACCCACCGGAACAACAGAACCAGAACTTCCCACAAGAACATTAGACCCCTTTCAGTTCTTATGCAAATGCTCTGGTCGGAATAGGTCACCCCTTAACTTAAAGAAAGCCCAACGATCCATAATTATGAAGCCACGTGCTAAGATGGATTAACGTCATATTTATATCCTCATTGACACTGGGACAGCTAGAAATCCTGCGATAATAACCTTCTCCTTCTTGATCTTCAACCTGCCTCCGAATGCCCTAACATTTCGTTGCAGGATTCCTCATCCTTCCTACCCTTGTCATTGGACCCAAAATAGACTACTGAATCAGGCTGATCATCATTCCTTCTGATAATGACTTGAGCCTGTCCTGGGATATATCGAACCTGACACTTGGGAGGCAACCTACCCTCCGGGAAAATGGATCACTTCAACAGATGTCCCCAAAACAATTGGATCACCTATACCAAGAGCTTGCTTTCACATTACTTTCTTCAGTTATGGCAAAGTGGGAACATCCTCAATATTTTGAAATTTTATTGCATTTTTATATATACCACACGCCTCAATGAACATTAACTTTTCGATACATACCTAGAGTCTTCAAAAATTCAGTGCACATGCATTTATTTCCCTGGTATCAGTTATTCAGTAATTGTTACATAACAATTACACAAAAGCATCGGGTTGTTGGATGTTATTCTAGCAGTAATTTAACGATTTGAATATGATTCTGTCAATATAACAAATATGCCATCATAAATTAATTATTGGAAAGATTACAACACAACTCAAATAATTTTCCTGGCTTTGTAAAAAATACAATTTTCAGAGATTCAAATATCTTGGTACATGTTTTAGGATGTACACCAAACCTGCAAAAAAACAGTTTTTGCAATGAAAGCTTAAAACCGAGTGAATGCAACTACAAAAATAGCCATTAAATCTGAAGAAGAACTGTATGCCATTGTTTAGCTGCTTCCTAAATTCCCTCTGTGACAAAGTATAGATACACGTATTCGTGCAGCAACTGAGACATTACAACATGAATCCACATTGTTGCAGAATATATGTCGGGGAGTTCAAGTATCTATCTGTATAAAGATAATTCGCAGGTGCCCAATTCCAGTGAAATACACTGAAAGGAATCCATAACAAAATTAAATTAGCGGATAGAGCTAACAGCAAAATCACGGACTTTCTCCCATTGTCCACCTCCAGATCCTTCTCAATGGTTCTATCGTTTTGAAGCCTTCTTCGTAATTTATTTACAGCTATAATATGGCTGATTATTAAAGCATTAAATAATACAATCAAACCGATTGGAAACAAAGGTGTGATGATCAAGTTAAACACTTGGAATAAAGTTGAAGTGATATTTCGATTTTTTTAATGCAGTGCCATGGCACATGATTATAAGGACGATAGGTTCAAATGCAAGGTAGATACCTTGCACACGTAACTATCGCCACAATATCTATCACAACTACCGATGTTCTGTCGGTGCAATAACGATCCCGCGGCTTTTTACTGCAAATAGCCAGGAAACGATCGAACGTGAAAGCAACCGTGAACCAAACGGAGCAGTCCAGTGCTGCAACATTTTTGGCAATTGATTAAAAAAAAATTTCCTCAATTCCGTTTGTTCGAAATACGTTTAAATATGGTAAAACCTTTAGTTCCTTCAATTTAAACAAAATTAACTCCGGAATAGTCTCATCAATTTTATTAATTTCTATTTTAATCCAAACTGGTTTTTCATCCCGTTGATAACAGGAGGACAAAAGCTTCAATTGATCTGATTTAATATAATTCTTAAAATTTGTAATCTTAGTCCACCCTGATCAAATTTCCACATTAATTTTTTTGAAACAAAATCTTGACATCTTAATCACGATTCACGACTTATTTTATTCAAGTTTCGAAAGAAAACCTGGTAATTGAATGGGAGATTATTGAATAAATTCTTGGAAAAATATTCATTTCAATACAATTCACTCATCTATACCTTTTCAAATCCTCTTCCAATGTTTTCTAACAATGGCATATAATTTAATTTTAACTCTACTTTTATTTCTATTAATTTTAATTCTAAGTATTTAATTGCATACATTTGACATTTAAATTATGTTAATATTTTTTATTGAGAGTAATCCATATCCACCTTAGGCATTACTTCACTTTTATCAACATTCACTTTATAACCTGATACTAACCCATACTCTTTTAATCTCTCATTCAACTTATTTAAAGGCATTTCTGGTCTCTAAATATATTACAACATAATCTGAAAATAAACTAATTTTATATTCTTTTTAACGTACTTCAAACCAGTTAATTTCATTATCAGTTCTAATTACTTCCTCCAATGGTTCACATGCTAATGCAAACAAAAATAGTAATAATAGATAACCTTGTGTAAGACGTTTAAAGCAAAAATGTTTGTGAGATTTGTTTATTCATAATCACATTTGCTTTTGGTTGAAGATACAGTGTGTTAAAGTATATAAAATCCCAAATGCATTAAGAGTCTAAAATAAAAAAAAACCAATTCTAATTGATCAATTGTTTGCTCTGGATCTAATGCTACTGCTATTTCTTCAAATTTTGTGCTATATTTAACAACCACAAAACAAACTATATTTTCTGCTAATTTTCTATTTTTAGTAAAACAGGTTTGATCGAAATTGATTAATTTTTGAAAAAAAATTCAACTAACCTTTCAGATATCTAATTCGATAGAGTTTTATAGAATGTATTCAATAATGATATAGTCTATATGAACATGCTTTAAACAATATTTCACCTTTTTGTAAAAAGAGTTATTAATGTTGTTTTAAAAGATTCAGGTAGATCATAAACATCTTTCATTCAACCTAATACTTCCAACAATAGAGGTATTAAAAGCTCCTTAAACTCTATAAAATTCTGGTGGGACCCATCTTCACCTGGTGCCCTATTATTCTGTAGCAAGATTAGATTCACAATTAAGGGTTCAAGGAGGAAGCCTGACAACTATCGGCCTGTAAGTTTGATGTCTGTGGTAAGTAAATTAATGGAGAAAATTCTTAGAGATAGTACTTATAAGCATCTGGATAGACAGGGTCTGATCAGGAGCACTCAACATGGATTTGTGGGAGGAAGGTCATGTTTGACCAATCTGATTGAATTTTTTGAAGAGGTGACTAGGAATGTGGATGAGGGTAGCACAGTGGATGTTGTCTATATGGACTTCAGTAAGGCCTTCGATAAGGTACCACATGGAAGGTTAGTTAGGAAGGTGCAGTCTTTAGGTATAAATTTTGAGATAGTCAAATGGATTGAACATTGGCTGAAAGGGAGAGGCCAGAGAGTGGTAGTGGATAATTGTCTGTCAGGTTGGAAGCCGGTGACCAGTGGTGTGCCTCAAGGATCTGTATTGGGCCCATTGTTGTTCATTATATACATTAATGATCTAGATGATGAGGTGGTGAATTGGATTAGTAAATATGCAGACGATACTAAGATAGGTGGAATAGTGGATAATGAAGAAGGTTTTCAAGGATTTCAGAGGGATTTGGGCTGCTTAGAAAAGTGGGCTGAAAAATGGCAGATGGAATTTAATGCTGATAAGTGTGAGGTGCTTCATTTTGGTAAGAAGAATCAGAACAGGACATACGTGGTAAATGGGAGAGCATTGATGAATACAGAAGAGCAGAAAGATTTAGGAGTAATGGTACATCGTTCCCTGAAGGTAGAAACTCACGTGAATAGGGTGGTGAAGAAGGCTTTTAGTATGCTGGCCTTTATCAATCATTGCATGGAATATAGGAGTTGGGAGGTGATGTTGAGACTGTATAAGACGTTGGTGCGGCCTAATTTGGAGTTCTGTGTGCAGTTCTGGTCGCCTAATTATAGGAAGGATATAAACAGAGTGGAGAGAGTGCAGAGAAGGTTTATCAGAATGTTACCTGGGTTTAAGCATCTAGAGTATAGGGAGAGATTGGACAGATTAGGTCTTTATTCTTTGGAGCGCAGAAGGTTGAGAGGGGATTTGATAGAAGTATTTAAGATTATGAAAGGGATAGACAGAGTGGATGTGGATAGACTATTTCTGTTAAGAGGAGGAAAGATTAAAACAAGAGGACATGAGTTAAGAATCAAGGGGCAGAGGTTTAGAGGTAACATGAGGGGGAACTTCTTTACTCAGAGAGAGGTACACGTGTGGAATGAGCTTCCGGGAGAAATAGTGGCGGCGGAGTCAATTGTATTATTTAAGAAAAGGTTGGACAGGTATATGGATGAGAAGAAGATGGAGGGTTATGGGCATTGTGCAGGGAGGTGGGACTAGAGAGGGGTGTTTGGTTTGGTGCGGACTAGAAGGGCCTAATGGCCTGTTTCTGTGCTGTAATTGTTATGTTATGTTATGTTAAATGTCTTTTTCAGAAAAAAATGTTCTCTGACAGTTTTAACACCAGTATTTAATTTGTCTAAAATAATCTCTTATTCTATTTCCATCCCTCTTAGTTTCCGGCCGACAAAGTTTAGCATAAAATTCTTTAAAATTATCATTTATTTCCAGCATTTTACGTTATCTGTCCTGATGAATTCTTAGTTTCAATTATTGTTATACACATCTGTTTTTAATTGCCATTGTAAAACTTCATGGGCACTTTCACCCAACTCATAATATATTTGTCATGTTCTCAGTTTCTCTCTCTCCACTCTAAACATCTTTGGAGTATTAAGTCTTAATTTCAATGTTCTCTTCTCCTCATCTTCAAGTACCTGAATTCTCTTCTCCAATATAATTTAAAAAAAATCTAATAGAGTTATTTTTGTAAAAAGAGTTATTAATGCTGTAATTGTTATGTTATGTTATGTTACTTCCTTCATATATTCTTTGTTTATTTTTGGTATAACTTATTATTTGACCTCTCAAATATGCCTTCACTGAATCCCATAATACAAACTTACTCGCAACTGAATCATTATTAGTGTCTTGAAAAAAATCTGCTGTTTCATAAAATCACAAATTTCCCTTTTTTCAACAAAATTGTATTTAAACTCCATCTATAAACTACCTTTTCTTATTCGTGCGAAGAAACAGATAAAAATAAAGGTGAATGATCTGATAAAACATGCACGTGATACTTCACTTTTCCGTCTCTATTATGAAGTTGTAAAAACATATCAAAAAGAATAAAACGATTTATATCTTTCATTTGGGTGAATCTTCCTCCATATATCAACCAAATCCATATCTTGCATCAACTCTATTACAATATTTGCTATCTTATTTTTCATCCTTCTATCTCCCGATCTATCTAATTCAATGTCTATAGCAAAATTGAAATTCCCTCCCAATATAACTTTTCCCTTGGCATTTGATAAATTTGTAAAGACAACTTGCATGAATGTGTCCTCATCTACATTTGGTGCTTATAAATTTATTAAGGTCCATTCAGTCCATCTATATTAATATCCATTAATTTAACTGTTTTAAAAATTTAATTATTATTTATGTACCTCTAGTCTTAGAATAAAAGGATGACGCTATTACTCGTCCCACCCAATCACTTTAAAAATAAAATTCAATGTTCTTTTTCCATCAAATGTGTTTCCTGTTGAAAAAAAAGCCATGTCTGTTTTTTTCATATAAACTAATAGTGCATCTTTATACCCTGGTCTATTGGAGTTGTGATTCATAACCACACCCGTCACAAGATTCCGTGGAGGCCAGACTCATACTCTCACCTAATTCTCCAAAGTAATACTTCTGCCTCAAATCTACTCCAAACTTACAATGATCAATTCATTTTTTAATACATATCTATCAGGTAGAAACTCTTTAAAATATTCTCTCTCATTCTAAAACTTATATTATTTCATAATACATCCCCAACTGCAATCCTTCCATTTCCTCTCTCTCCTCAAATATCTTCCAGTTTTCATCTCATTTTCGCAGCAACGAGTCTGTAAACACTTTCTCTTTATTGGGTTCCGGAAAAAAAATCTATTTTACCATCAGTAACCACTCTATAACCGTTTAACACTGGTGGGAACCTTTAAACAGAAAGTATAACCTACTTTTCCCATTGCACATTTTTAAAAGCATTACATTATTTTTATTCAACAAATGTAAACTTATAAGTAAGTGCTGGTAAATCTTATCTATACTCTTTTCATAGTTACCATAGCTGCACACAATATTTGGATTCATAAATGGATTATTCAACATATTGTATTGTTATATATCCAGTGGACCCAAAAATCCAGCAGCTATAGAATGTCACCAAAAGAAATAGTTTTGTAAACAAACGTAATATATTTTTTATTTTCATTAAAAGAAAATGAATCAAGTCTTAACGTATTAATATTAACTTGACATAACTAACAAACCTCTTCTAATTCTAAGCACATGTGTATTTGTTCAGGAAAGTTCTTTGATTCACAGTCCAACCTCATTTACCAGTCCTCCAAGTTCACCAGTATCAGTATCTTTATACTGTGCATACAATGTAATATTAATAAATTTAGAAAAACTCTAATGAAAAGCTAAATGTTTAGCATTCAGGAAAGCACTAGTTGGTTTCACAGCAAAATCCATTGTTCGATGGACACACAAAAACTGATTTCCAACGATCTGTACTTCAATGTCTTGCCAAATCATAACATATTATTTTATGTCAGCACAGGGTTCCTTTAATGCAGGTGAAACACACTATACAGCCATTTCTAATATGGACCACAATTTTCATCAAAAAGCTCACATCCCTCTTCAAAATGGGGTTTCCCCAAGCTTTATAAAAGATACTGCAGAAGTTTCTCTCTCTCTCTCTCTCTCTCTCTCTCTCTCTCTCACACACACACTCACACACACACACTCACACACACACACACACACACACACACACACACACACACACACACACACACACACACACACACACACACACAGACAGACACACACACACACTTTGGATCATAAGAAGCAATTTTTCTTTTCTTTTGACCATCATGAGCTGTCAGCAACCTTTTCATAAAGCTGAAAGTATGTATCTAAATCTCTCTCATCGAAAGTAGGAAACAGATTTAACTCTGTACTAGCCAAAAACCTCTCACTAGGAGTTAGAGCTAGTATGGCCAAACTGCGCTGTTCTGTGCTGTATATAGTTATATGGGTGCTGAACTATATAGACAAGGCATGACCACCTTTTAAACCTACTGTATGTCCATTGACAGAGGGGCCCCACAAAACGTTTGAGTGCATCAAATTAGAAATTGCCGAAGCAATTTTTTTAACAAGGATCTGCCTTAATCATTTGAATTGGACACTTCTGATTGTAAACCAGCTGCCACAGTAAACCAACCTGATAGGCTGTCTTCTCTGGATCTGATGCATTCCTCCATTGTGAAAGAAGCACAGGCCATAGTAGAGGTCATTTGTTGCTGGACCACTATTTAGCATGGAAAGGATTCAAATTGGTTGAAATCATAAGTCAGCAGCTTACATGTTCAACAAAAAAAATTAAAAGCAAAATTAAAAGCGGTAAATTCATGCGTTGGAGGATCAAAATCTCAACTTATGATTATGATAACCTCTACCTCTGAGGGAAGCTGAATGATCCTCCTGATCCTCCAATCCTCATGATCTCTCATGACCTGTGCTGGCATACAATCAGATCGTCTGAAAAAAAAACTTCATGATGATTTATGTTATCCTGGTCTTATGAGGGTGTATGCTTATGAAAAGTCTCTCAACTTGCCGTATTCACTCGAAGACGTAAGGCAATTGACTAAGGAATGTGTAGTCTGTGCAGAGTTCAAAACCCAATTCTACAAGCCTTGCAAGGCCAGCTTTATTTAATCCACCAGATCATTTGAGCACCTCAGTTTCGATTTCAAAGGAGCACAACCATATAACAAAAAGAATGGGTACTTCCTTAACATTATAGATGGGTACTCTCGTTTTCAGTTCGCTATCCCCTGTGCCCATGTGTCAACCTCAATTATCATTCTTCTCCCTTGATAGAAACTTTAGTGTTTTATTCAAAGAGATAGAGGGTCTTCCTTTATGAACACTGAGCACAAGAGCTCCTGGCAAGAGTTATCACTACTTGCCATACCACTACTTATAACTCACATGGTAACATGCAAGTGGAGTGGGGTAATGCCACTATTTGGAAAATTATCACCCTTGCACCACCAGTGTTGCCAGAAGTGCTACACTCTATTTGTTCCATACTATGCCCGGTTACTAACGAATGTCCTCACCAACATATTTTTACTTTCCATGAAATTCAAAAACTGGGGACGTGACAAGATGGTGTAGAGGGCAGACGTGTGATCCCACCCTCCCTCAGCCAGTTTTTAAAGCACCCATCTTTCAAGTTTATCTAAGTGATTAAAAGTTGTATCTTTATTTTTAGGAATATTAGTGGGTCATAAAGGCGACTAATGTTAAAAAAAAACGCTCAATTACAGAAGAAATTACCTTTTAAAAGTGCTGAATAATTGAGGCATATCTGTTAAACTGAAGCCACGCAATTGTCGTTTGGAACCTTCAAGGCACAGAGAACTCCTGTCAGGCTGAGTATTACACCGACGCCAACCTTGTCTCCACAAGATTACGCTGGCATAATGACGAGCTCCACTGGAGTTGATCATGATGTTGGGCGTGAGGGCGACCCCGCTAAGAGAAGAGCCCTTAGCCTGGACTGCCGTCAGGTAAGCAGAGTATGCACAAAACGGAGTCGGAAGCTGCCTCTGCCAGTGTCTGGCCTTGCCGGGCATGCAAGGGTTCATGGGTTACTGCTCAGTGTTATATAGAGAATTTAGGTTAAAATGACTTAAGTTAAAATGTGATGATTAATCATAAAAAGGGAAGCCAGAACGGACAGGGAGCTTACTAGCAGCCAAGGACAAAAGGTTCAGCTGAATATGTTTTTTAAAAACCTATCTTTTCATGGTCATAGTGAGAGACATGCAGGAGACAAAGGATTGATAAGAAGGGTGAGAAACAGAATTTAGTGTATGTAGAGTTCACAGCGTACGTAACGAACGTGATAATTAAAAATGCAGTTATACTTAGAATGCTTTTGTAATACTAACCAATTAAAACAGTATTAATAAGAAGGGGAAGGGCAAACAATAAGTGTATAAAAATCAATGCACTGTATGTATCGGGGCTTAACTGGTGAGAAGCCAGTTAAGTCCAACTCTGCAGACTTGTAAATAAAGCTTGTCGTGTCATCAGTTTTAAAGAGACTCATGTGTGAGAAGTTTTATTTCTGACAAATGGGGGCTCGTCCGGGATCTACACTCCGGCCGTGAGGGGAGGCGAGAAGAGGGACATCGGAGGTGGTGCACCCCGCTGAGTTCAGCGGCTCCTAGTCCCTTGCTCGTCGCTTCGGGCGGCTTGAGCGAGTGGTATCCGGACAAGGTGACACGACAAGACGGAGAGGAGAAGGGTGACGGTTCAATCCCCGGGAAGACACCGGTAAGTGACGACTTACGATTGTGGTGTGGGGATTGGGTAACAGGTGTAACGGGATACACCTGTTTGGATAAAAAAACCTAACATAATAGATCAGGTATAGAGCTTTTGTCGTGGCGTGAGGACCCTGTCGTGGGACTCTAGGATAGACCCCAGGGAAACCTCGGCGGTAACCGAAGGAGGGACAGCACCTCCGACGAAGTGCCGAGAAGAGAGGGGTCAACCCCAGGGAAACCTCAGCGGTAACCGAAGGAGGGACAGTACCTCCGACGAGGCGTCTGAGAAGAAGGGAGTAGGGTCCAGAACGAGAGGGTCCTCAGCAACGATAAACAGATCTAGGTGGGAAAATGGGAGGATCAAAATCTAAGGGCTCGTCTGAAAATTCAGGACAATTCCTGGGAGTACCCCTTGACAGCCCTTTGGGGAGAATGTTTGAAAATTGGGATAGTAATAGATATCGGGACAAAAACAAGAAAAAGATGGTCCAATATTGTCTCCTTTGGTCAAAACAACCTATTAAAGGTTCCTCGGTCTGGTGGCCGAAATTTGGATCTGATGAGGATTGGGTTAGACAAACATTAAACATATATGTAAATTCGAGACCAAAGGTGAATCAAGAAGAGTCAGCATATGCACTTTGTTGGGTTCCCTGGCCAGGATCCTTAACAGAATGTTTTAAATTGAGAGTGGCAGGAGAAAAGAAATGGGAACCTCTGGACAACCTTCCCCCTCCTTATATTCCCCCGGTGCCTACTGCGCCCGAGGAAAGCTTATTACCGGAGGGGAAAGGTGATGAATCTGATTGCCCCGAAGGGGGCCGGGATAAAAAGGATGAATTAAGGGAGTCGGACCCTAAACTTCCACCGGTAAACCGACCCTGGACAAGATCCCAGACTGGTCCAGGACCATCAAAGTTTTCAATAAACCTAAATCCCCTGAGAGAAATTCCTATGGGAGGACCGGGAGGGGGAACGGGATATGTGAATGTTCCCCTAACTAGTACAGAGGTGCGGGGATTTAAGAAAGAAATGAAAAAGTTATTGGAAGATCCTATAGGACTGGCTGAACAGCTCGACCAATTCCTGGGACCAAACACATATACGTGGGAAGAGATGCAGGCAATAATGGGAACATTATTCTCACCCCAGGAGAGGCAGATGATTCAACGGGCTGCCCTCCTCATGTGGGAATATGAACAACCTGGGGACCCCAGACCCCATGAACAAAAATATCCCTTAAAAGAACCCAGGTGGGACAAATGAACACCCGAGGGATTGAAAAGTATGAGACAATATAGAGAGTGGACAATTAAAGGGATACGGGAGGCTGTGCCAAAGGGTCACAATTTTACCAAGGCATTTGGGAACCACCAGGGGAAAGACGAGTCCCCTACTGATTTTTTGGAGAGGGTGAGAAAGAATGTCCAACAGTATGCTGGCGTGGACCCTAGTACACCAATGGGTGAACAGCTTATTCGAATTAAATTTGTTTCCAAATCATGGCAGGACATTAGAAAGAAACTAGAAAAGGAGGAGGACTGGAGTGAAAAACCCCTAAGTGAACTGTTAAAAAAGGCACAAAAAGTATATTTGCAGAGAGAAGAAGAAGATCAAAAGAAGGCGACAAAGGTTATGGTACAGACTATCCGACAGATGAATGCTGAATCCAGAGGGGAAAGAAAACAAAACCTTCCTCTAAACAATCCAAAATATCCAAGAGAGGGAAGACCCCGGAGATTCGTTAAGTGCTATTACTGCAATGAGGAAGGACACTTTAAGAGGGAATGCCCCCGATACAAGAGGGAATTGCGTGCCCTCGAACTTATGGAAGAAGATTAGGGGTGTCAGGGGTTCCAAATGTTAGGGACCAAATATAAGAGGGAACCCCTGGTAAAACTAAAAATTGGTCCCAAGGGAGAAGAGGTGGTGTTTATGGTGGACACAGGAGCGGAACGAAGTAGTGTAATAACTGTGCCAATCGGAACTGAGCCTATAAAAAGTAATTTGACAATTTCTGGGATAGAAGGAGCTCCCAGAATGGTATCAATAATTCCCCAAGTAACAGTGAAACTGGAAGAAAGAGAAGGGGTACAAGACCTCTTGTTGTTACCGTCGGCTGGATTTAACCTCCTAGGAAGGGACTTACAGGCTCTCCTAGGTTTGGGTGCTCTCCCTATGGACGGAGAAGTGCGAGTCCACCTCTGTGCTCTAAAGGAAGAGGATGAACGGCAGATTGACGAGAGAGTCTGGTATAAGGAGGGAAATCGAGGAGGTCTGGACATCCCACCTTTACATGTCACATTAATACCAGGTCATCAGCCGGTAAGGAAACGTCAGTATCCTATTTCTTTGGAAGGGAGAAAAGGAGACTCTAATACGAGACGGACTATTAGAAGAATGCATGTCACCTTATAACACCCCTATACTCCCAGTGAAAAAGTCAGATGGATCCTATCGCCTAGTTCAGGATCTAAGAAGTTTGAATGCTATTGTTCAGACCCGCCACCCAGTGGTGCCTAATCCCTATACTATTATGAGTCGGATCCCCCAGACCATGAGTGGTTTAGTGTTATCGACTTGAAGGATGCCTTCTGGACATGTCCATTAGAAGAGGAAAGTAGAGATATGTTTGCGTTTGAATGGGAAAATCCATGGACAGGTAGACGGAGACAGCTTCGGTGGACTGTATTGCCCCAAGGGTTCACTGAATCTCCGAACCTGTTTGGACAAATGCTAGAACAAATCCTGGTGGACTATCCACAATCTGATGATTCCCAACTAATGCAGTATGTGGACGATTTACTATTATCAGGACCCAAGGAACAAGAAATGAGGGGAGATACAATTAGACTTGAATTATCTGGGGAAAAAGGGTCTACGGGTGTCCAGGAACAAGTTACAGTTCGTTGAGAGAACTGTGGTATATCTGGGACACCAGATAAGTAAAGGACAGAAACGGATTACCCCTGAACGGATTGCGGGAATCACTAGAATGCCGTTACCCCGTAATAAGAAGGAAATAAGACAATTCCTGGGACTCTTAGGATACTGTAGGTTATGGATAGAGGACTACTCAGTTTTGGTGAAGTTTATGTATGATAAACTGACAAATGAAAATGACTATCCATTGAAATGGACCCAGGAGGAGGAGGGATGGTTCGAGGACTTGAAACATCGCCTAACACGAGCCCCAGTGCTCACTCTGCCCTCTTTAAAACAGCCCTTCCAGCTATTTGTCACTCATAACCAAGGAACAGCTGTGGGAGTTTTAACACAAGAAAAAGGCGGTCAGCGACACCCAGTAGCTTTCCTTTCCAAAATGATGGACCCAGTGTCTCGCGGATGGCCGACGTGTATCCAGGGAGTAGCGGCTGCTGCTCTGTTGGTAGAGGAAGCACGTAAACTTACTTTTGGAGGAAAGATGACTGTGTACACCTCCCATTCTGTGAGTGTTTTATTAACACAAACTGCCCATCGATGGCTGACTGATTCTCGCATATTAAAGTATGAAACCATTTTAATGGTTGGAGAAGATTTACAGTTTGCAAAAATTAATAGCTGCAACCCAGCTCAATTTTTATACGGCAGTGAAACAGAGAAAGAGGTGGAGCATGACTGTGTCGAGTTGACAGATCTTCAGACCAAGACCCGAGAAGACCTTTGCGATACTCCGCTGGGAGAAGGATATGAATTCTACATTGATGGCTCCGCCAGATGTGTTGATGGAATGAGAAGAAGTGGGTATGCTATAATAGAAGGAAATACTTGGAAAGTAGTAGAATCCACGAGACTACCCGGAAGCTGGTCAGCACAATCCTGTGAACTATATGCCTTGCAGAGAGCCCTCAGAATACTGGCAAAGAAAATTGGAACGATTTACACTGATTCCAAATACGCATACGGGGTAGTGCATACCTTTGGTAAGATCTGGAAGGAGCGTGGTCTAATTACATCAAGAGGAAAGGAATTGGCACACGAACAAATGATTACTCTGACTTTAGAAGCCTTGACATTACCCCAGGAAATAGCAGTGGTCTAGATACCAAGCCATCAGAGGGGAGATACCCCGACAGCAATTGGAAACAGACTGGCTGATGAAGAAACCAAAAGGGCAGCCATGCAACAAGAAGTCCGTTTGCTGACCTTAATTCCAATAAGGCAAGGCATAAAGAAGGCTCCCATTTTCACTGCTAAGGAAGAAAAGGACATGGCTCAGCTGGGCGCAAGCCAGCTGCCTGATGGAACATGGAAGACACCAGATGGAAGAATGGTTCTAAATAAAGAAATAACTCGCAATATTTTAAAACACCTGCATCAACAGAGCCACTGGGGCACCCAAGCCTTATGTGACACAGTGCTTCGAGAATATGTGTGTAAGGGAATCTACACCTTGGCCCAACAAGAGGTGCAAAATTGTTACCTATGCACAAAAATTAATAAGAAGATAATGAGGACAGGGACCATGGGAGGTCAACCATTAGCCATACGCCCTTTTCAACGTATCCAGATCGACTTCACAGAGTTACCTCAAGTTCAAAGATGGAAATATCTGTTGGTGATAATAGATCACTTTACCCGATGGGTAGAAGCCTTCCCAACAATAAATACTACAGCCTCTACAGTAGCTCGCCTCCTCCTAGAGCAGATAATCCCCAGATATGGTATAATGGATTCTATAGACTCAGACAGGGGTCCACATTTTTCTTCAAAAATCCAGCAATTGATTTGTGATGCATTACAGGTCTCTTGGAAATTACATACCCCTTGGCATCCACAAAGCTCAGGGAAGGTCGAGCGTATGAATGGAACACTAAAAATCCAATTGACAAAGTTAATGGTGGAAACTAAAATGCCTTGGATAAAGTGTCTGCCCCTAGCCTTATTGAGAATTCGTACTGCCCCACGAAAAGATGTAGGGCTGTCCCCTTATGAAATGATGTTTGGGCTTCCCTTCTGGAGTACAGTTGAAAGGGTACAAGAGAGAAGGGGTGGACACACGCATCCAGATTTAAGGGACCTGTAGAGGCGCCTCAGGACCCTGATACGAACTCAGACTGGACTTGTGTTCCTGGAGAAAAACCTCTTACTTTACGATTTCGCAGAAAGACTTGATTCACAATGTTATTGTTATGTTCTTTGATTTTTCTTAGTTTGCCTATGTCTTTATCAGGTGTGAAATGTAAGAAATGCAGAGACACAGTGGTCCTGTTTCAGGACCACATTTGGGGAAGAAAGGAAGGTAATTTCATTTCCCATACCTCCGTTCCTGAGAAATGCTGGGCAGAAAATACCACCCAACATCCATATACCCCTTGTGTGGAAAAAAAAGGAAATAATATGGGTCATTATATACAGATTCCTAATACCACTCCTTTCCCTCTTAACGGTTGGAAGGGTGACTCAGGCCCACCATGCCCTGATGGACTCTGGTTTTGCATACACCAGCGTACTGTTCCAATGAAAAGTTCCACTCCACACTCGGAAGTGCCTGCCCCTTTAAGACAGCCGGACTTAGTTCGAGTCCATCCAAATAACCATGAAAGTTTCGGTCATGCAGTTGGGGGAAATAACCTTTTTGTAGATCTTGCAACTAAAATTGCAGGAACTTTTAATGTAACCAATTGTTGGGTCTGCGGGGGTCCACGGATGAATTCATATCTATATATATTACACACATTTTAAAGAGAGAAAAGGGTGGATTGTTATATAGAGAATTTAGGTTAAAATGACTTAAGTTAAAATGTGATGATTAATCATAAAAAGGGAAGCCAGAACGGACAGGGAGCTTACTAGCAGCCAAGGACAAAAGGTTCAGCTGAATATGTTTTTTTAAAAACCTATCTTTTCATGGTCAGTGAGAGACATGCAGGAGACAAAGGATTGATAAGAAGGGTGAGAAACAGAATTTAGTGTATGTAGAGTTCACAGCGTACGTAACGAACGTGATAATTAAAAATGCAGTTATACTTAGAATGCTTTTGTAATACTAACCAATTAAAACAGTATTAATAAGAAGGGGAAGGGCAAACAATAAGGGTATAAAAATCAATGCACTGTATGTATCGGGGCTTAACTGGTGAGAAGCCAGTTAAGTCCAACTCTGCAGACTTGTAAATAAAGCTTGTCGTGTCATCAGTTTTAAAGAGACTCATGTGTGAGAAGTTTTATTTCTGACACTCAGGATGCCACATTCGGGGGTGCATACCTGCAGCCGGGAAGGGCCTGACAACGCTGGAAGAAGAGGAAGACTTAACTTTAATGAGCAGTACCTGGGAACAATTGGAAGTGGAGTCTAGAGAAGGTAGGCCTCAAAATGTGGATCTGGAATCTGGAATGGAGTCTGTTTGCACAGTCTTGGAAGAGATTGCCTACCAAATGGACAATATGTTTAAACAAATGACTCAAGGATTTATGGATGTGACAACTGAAATATCTAATATGTCTGTAGAGATATCTACAGTTAAGAGGGATGTCAGTAAATATTTCAGTGGATACAGTGCAAGAAATCTTTTTAAAAATTGAAACATGTTTTCCTGAATATAAAATTCAAGTTGAACGTAACAAGGAAAAATAGAGAAAGTGGAAGATTCCTTTGTGGATTGGAAACCAAGAAGAAAGAAGAAAGAAAAAAAAAAATTCATTGGAAAATTAAACTCAGAGAAACAATGTGAAAATTGTGGGACTTCCAGAAGATCCACAATCTTTCAAGAATTGGATTCCCGAGGTGTTGTGCAAAGAGTTTTTTTAGAAGGTTAAGTATTGTGGAGGACACATAGAGCGTTACAAAAGAAACTGTTACCGGGACAACAGCCATGAGCAGTCTTAGTTCAGTGCCTGAACTATCAAGACAGAGAAATAATATTACAGTTGGTGGAACAGAAGCGCGACAGTTTGTTTTAGGGCATTACTACCTTTTGGTAGTTTTTTTTGGTGGGGGGGATAATTATATATTTTTAATGTACTTTCTTTTAAAAAATATTTAAGGGAGGGAGAGTGGTTTTAATTTACTAGAAGGGGAATGATAGTTTGTAGTAAGTGATTATATTGTTAGTTGAGAAGGATGTCTAATTTGAAATTAGCAAGTTTTAATGTTCATGGGTTAAACAATCCGATTAAGTGAAGTGAGTTTTGGCTTATATCAAGAAAATGAAAATTGATATTGCCTTTTTACAAGAAACACATTTGACTGAAAAAGAACATTTGAAATTGAAGAGAGATTGGGTTGGACATGTGTTTTTTTACTTCATTTAATTCTCAGGCAATGGGTGTAGCAATTTTAATTCATAAGAATTTTTGTCTTTTGAATTGCAAACTATGGAATGGAATGCTAGAGGGGTTTTAAAGGAGAATTCTAAAATTTTTACTGAATGTTGGACTTTTCTTAATGTTTATGCACCTAACATGGACGATGAGTGTTTTATTTCGGATGTTTTTTTGTTATTAAATAAAGTTAATGAAAATATTTCAGTTGGGGAGATTTTAATTGTGTCTTGGATCCTTTGTTGGATAGATCCCCAAAAAGTATAATGAAATCAAAGATGGCGATACAATTTGGGGCTTGGATTTAAATTTGGTTGATATTTGGAGAAGGGTTAACCTTACAGAGAAGGATTTTTCCTTTTACTTGTCTCGACATGATTCATTTTCTAGAATAGATTTTTAAAGTTTCGGCAAATTTTCAAAGAAGGGTACTACAGGCAGAATATAAAAGCAAGGTTATATCAGATCATTCTTTATTATTTTTTTCTTGCATAAGTTCAGAAGTAGTACGTTCATCTTATAGATGGAGATTTAATGCAATGTTGAAAAAAAAAACAGAGTTCGTTCTCTTTGTTAAAGAACAGATTAATTTCTTTTTGTCTGAGAATGCTAATTCAGTAGAAAGTAGTTTTGTGTTATGGGATACATTAAAAGCTCCCTTAGGAGGACAGATTATTAGCTATACCACTAAAATTAAGAAGCAGTATATGGCAGAAAGTTTAGAATTTAGGAAAGCAAATTGATGAATTAGACAAAGAATTTCAGAAAGAAGTGACAGAAAATTTAAAAAAAAGTGGCTTTGGCTAAATTGAAATTGCGTGATAATACATTGCAGGCTTATCAATTTGAATGTTTAATTAATCGATCAAGGCAGCGTTATTATGAGTTGGGTGAGAGGGCACATAAAGTACTTGCATGGCAGTTAAAGATGGAACAGTTTTCACGGATTATCAATGCTGTAAAAAAGATTTCAACAGTTACCTATAAACATCAAGAAATGTTATTAATTTTATTTAAAAATATATATATATTCCAAAGGGAAAAAAGATAGTGGTTCTATTGATTCTTAGTTATCTAAGTTAATATTATCAGCATTTGAAGACGATATGTTATGGATCTGGAGGCTCCATTTACAGAATTAGAGATTAAGGAGGCTATGTTGGAGAAGCCCAATGGTAAGTCACCAGGTGACAATGGGTTTTCGATGTAATTTTATAAAACCTTTTATGAATATTTATCTTCAGTGTTTGAGGAGGTATTACAACAAGCGACTGAAGAGCATGAGTTACCAGAATCTTACACTAGTGCTTTAAATAATGAAAACCCCAAAAAGATAGAGACCCATTGAAAGTGTCTTTGAATAGACCTATTTGTTTATTTAATGTCGATTATAAAATTATAGCAAAAAATGTTAGCAAATCGACTTGCCAAGTATTTACCTAAATTGATACATGTTGATCAAACAGGTTTTTATTATTATTCTTCAATTGATTAGTCTGGTGGTTGTCTTCTTTCTTTGGCTTGGCTTCGCGGACGAAGATTTATGGAGGGGGTAAAAAGTCCACGTCAGCTGCAGGCTCGTTTGTGGCTGACCAGTCCGATGCGGGACAGGCAGACATGATTGCAGCGGTTGCAAGGGAAAATTGGTTGGTTGGGGTTGGGTGTTGGGTTTTTCCTCCTTTGCCTTTTGTCAGTGAGGTGGGCTCTGCGGTCTTCTTCAAAGGAGGCTGCTGCCCGCCAAACTGTGAGGCGCCAAGATGCACGGTTTGAGGCGTTATCAGTTGTGCTTAATGTGGAAATAACCCTTTGATAGTGTCGAATAGGATTTTTTATTTAAAGTATTGGAGAAATTTAAATTTTGCCCAATTTTGTTGGTTGGGTTAAAGCTTTATATACGAACCCGACTGCTAGGGTGGTGACAAATGGTCAAATTGCATAATCGTTTAAATTGACGTGATCAACTTGAGAAGCTTGTCCATTGTCACCAGCTCTGTTTGCATTGGCTATTGATCTGTTAGCTCAAACAATAAGGCAGAATGAACAGATAAGAGGGATGAGAGTTATGGATGAAGAGTATAAGTTTAATTTATTTGTAGATGATGTTTTGATATATTTAACAAACCAAGAACAATCTTTGCCACATTTGTGGGAATTGTTATTACAATATGGAACATTATCTGGATATAAATTTAACTGGGACAGCAGTGAAATTTTGTCAGTCAGAGAATTCGTTTATTCAGAGTATAAAAATATTATAAAATTGAAATGGCCTGAAAAATTGAAATATTTAGGAATAATTGTAAATACTGAGTATCAATCTTTATACAAGTTAAATTATGTTCCTTTATTTAAAAATAAAGATTAAAGCAGATTTAATTAAGTGGAAAAATCTCCCGTTAATTTTAATTGGTCGAGTTAATTGTATTAAAATGAATATATTTCCTCGTATTCAATATTTATTTCAATCAATACCATGTTCTCTTTCAAGGGTTTCTTTTAGGATTTAAATAAAGTTATGAGAGAATTATTATGGAAAGGTAAGTAACGGCAGGTAGCATTATAAGTATGTGTTAGGTGGGCTTGAATTACCTCACTTTCAAAATTATTATGAAGAAGCCCAGTTGAAATTTATTAGTAGACTGATCGATTTGGACCAGCCCCCGAGTTGGGCTAAAGTTGAGATGGCTTGCATTTCTGAAGTCGAGGTGTATCAATTTATATTTCCATTGAACGTAAACTTGTTGAGGGAATATAATATGCCGATATTCCACTCCAATGTACAAACATTATTAAAACTATGGACTAAAAAAAATAAGATTTTAGATTCAAAAGGTAAATTGTTAATTTTAATTCCCCTATATAATAATCAGCTTACTTCTTTTTCAATGTTTAATAGTGAGTTGGGATTCCAAGGGTATAAAAACACTACAGCATTGTTTTGTAGAAGGACAGTTTCTTTCTTTTAATCCATTGAAAGAGCATTTTGGTATTGCTTAACATTTTTTATTTTTTTATTATCAATGTCGAGATTTGGTTAAAAATATGTATGGTAGGGAGATGATTTTACCTGTATTGATAGAATTTATGTCTTTGATTTCTTCTATAAAAAGAGGTTATATCTCTGTTATGTACCAAGTATTACAAGACAATATGGATAAGCCAGATTGGGAGAAGTCTAAGCTTAAATGGGAAAATGATTTGCTTTTGTTTTTTCCTGAGGACTACTGGGCATGATATTGTTACTAAATTGATGAATGTGCGGTATGGAATTGTTAATTCTAATTTTCTACATCAGTTGTATTTAAACCCAGATAAATTGAAAAAATATGGTTGTAGTAATTCGGATTCTTGTTTTAGATGTGGTGCATGTACTGGATCTCTTTTACATGCAGTTTGGTCTTGTAGGATGAAATTAAGTTAATTTTGGAAAAATTATATATCTTTAAGTTACCATTAGATTCATCTATTTTTAATGGGTTATTTCTTTTCTTTGGCTTGGCTTCGCGGACGAAGATTTATGGAGGGGGTAAAAAAGTCCACGTCAGCTGCAGGCTCGTTTGTGGCTGACCAGTCCGATGCGGGACAGGCAGACACGATTGCAGCGGTTGCAAGGGAAAATTGGTTGGTTGGGGTTGGGTGTTGGGTTTTTCCTCCTTTGCCTTTTGTCAGTGAGGTGGGCTCTGCGGTCTTCTTCAAAGGAGGCTGCTGCCCGCCAAACTGTGAGGCGCCAAGATGCACGGTTTGAGGCGTTATCAGCCCACTGGCGGTGGTCAATGTGGCAGGCAACAAGAGATTTCTTTAGGCAGTCCTTGTACCTTTTCTTTGGTGCACCTCTGTCACGGTGGCCAGTGGAGAGCTCGCCATATAATACGATCTTGGGAAGGCGATGGTCCTCCATTCTGGAGACGTGACCCATCCAGCGCAGCTGGATCTTCAGCAGCGTGGACTCGATGCTGTCGACCTCTGCCATCTCGAGTACCTCGACGTTAGGGGTGTGAGCGCTCCAATGGATGTTGAGGATGGAGCGGAGACAACGCTGGTGGAAGCGTTCTAGGAGCCGTAGGTGGTGCCGGTAGAGGACCCATGATTCGGAGCCGAACAGGAGTGTGGGTATGACAACGGCTCTGTATACGCTTATCTTTGTGAGGTTTTTATATGATTCCATTAAAGGGATTAGTGTTGGATAAATTTCAAATTGCATTTATATATTTAGCATTGTCTTTAGCTCGAAAATGTGTAGCAAATACATGGAAAGTTAACATACTGATTAATACAATGCGATGGCATAATGAATTGAAAGCTTGTATGTTTATGGAAACAATTACATATAATCTCTAAGAGAGTGGCTGACGGGATGGGGGGATTTGACTTAATGTTTTTTTTTATTTTTATTTCTTTCTTTATGTTTTTTAAAATATTTATTCACCTAAAATTTTCTTTATGGAACGTATTCTGTATTACTACTAATGATTCTTCAAACATATAAAGTTTAATAAAAAAAGTTAAATATTCGAAAACTGGGACGACTGTACCATCTGGGACATGTTTTGCTAAGAAAACTTGTTAGACAGAGCAAATCGGATCCACTCGTAGAAAGAGTGCAGCTAATCCACACAAATCCAAACTATGCTTTCCAACTATCCAGATGCCTCTCCTGGTTTGCAGCTAAGTAACTCCTATCCTCAAAACATTAACGTGTCCGAAACGTCTGCTCATCACTTACAACCCTTTTCTCAATGTGTCGATCGATCTAACAATCTATTGAAAAATTTTGTATCGGCCCAGGAAACTACAGCAGTGCATGAAGATGCCCTGAACTTTATCCTCTAACCACAAGCTGGGAATGAACTCCCTGTCTCTTCCAAGGTCTCAATGCCACACCCACAGCCTCCACCCGTTCCACTCCAATGTACAACCGGCATTTCCAAGGCCCCACGGAGATTACAATATACAAAACACTGAGAACATTTTCCTAATCCGATAGTGACCATGACAACTGAATTGTTATTCTTTTGCGTTTTGTGCTAAATATATTTATGCTTTTGATTATCACAGTGTGCTACTGCATGCTTGTAAAATTTAAACGCAGTTTCACAGCCATTTTATGGTCCAGTCAGTATTATTGAATTTATATACATTCTGGGGTTGGGTCCTGAATGTACTATTATTGACTGTCTTTCACATATTGGCTACTGCTTTACGGGTATCTGCCAAGCTATATAACAGATTGTTCTCAGTGTCGCACTGGCCAGACTAATGTAATATTGAGTCTGTTAATAAAAGCCAAGTATAATCCATTCATGTGTCTGAAATCATATTGAGGGTATATTACGGATAAAATTCAATTTCTCTGCCATTAAACACCGGTATTAAACCATATGTCCATTCAGCGTCCCCTACCCCATCGCTAGCCCAATACTCGTGATGTAACATACCACATTCATAAACAATCCAGACTTTCAACAACAAAAAAAGGAAAGGCAATGAAAAGAAGTTGTGACAGAAGATATAGAGTTGTTTGGGAGATAAATTTGGAGAGGTTTGTTGGAGCAGGTCACACATCAACACTTTGAAACAGAGTATTTTGGAAGAACTTTTTTGGCGCTATTTGGCAGAGTGCTCGGAGGCGCATAATGCAGTGTTATTTTAAAAACATAACAACATGCTGAGGTAGATATATTTGGAAAAGACAATTTACTGTCTGGAAGTTCATGTCATCTTTGCAGGCAGAGAAGAGGAAAAGAGGCTTTTTAGAGAGAGAGAGAGAGGGAGAGAGAATGTTTCATTTTACGCTGAGAAATTTCTAAATTATCTTCAATGAAACTCCACAATTTTTTAATCGCTTCTCCCTGCCCTTTCTACTTAGACCTCTCTTCTACGCTTTCAACCCCCCTTCTCTCTCTCTCTCTCGCATTTACACTCATTATCTCGTAAATGCTTTATCTACTCCCCATCTCTCTCTATCCCTCTCTCTCGCCCCTCATCCCACTCTGAGAGAAAAACCTATTCTTTATTGCTCTTTCCCTGCAAATATCACATAAAATTTAGATACCAAACTGTTTTTTCTTTCAGACAAAGCTGTCAAGGCATGTTGTTATTTGCCTTTTGCAAATAACAGTTCATTATAAGTCTCTTTGAAATACTCCTGTAAAATTTTTGTATTTTAAAGTGTTGGTGTGTGACCTACTCTAACAAACCTTTCCCCTTTTATCTCCCAAACATCTCTATATACTCTGTCACAGGGTCTTTACATCTGCAAGACACTAGAATGGCTGACTATAAAGGAATCATTTGATGATATCTTGGATCAAGTAGAATCTCATTGAAAATCACCAAGAACCCTCGTGAGCAGTAGTCATCTGCCTGTTAAGCACCAAAGCCTGCTGCACTTTATTAATGTTAAATTCTGAGTGCAGTTGAAGAATCGCCTGGAACCAGTGAGATGTGACTGCAAACCAAAAAACCTTTCAGTACTTACACAGATATTACACACAAGTGGACATGGACTTAGGTTAGGTGAGTCAATAGAGATAAGCTAAAGGTAAATTCTATTTTCATATTCAAAGATAATTAAAAACAACTTTCGTTTAAGTAACCATTTTATAGGGGCTCGTCCTTTTGGATTGAAAATAGCTGTTTTTGTGATGTATTAGTTAATGGTCTTTTTTATGCTAATTTAACGCTTGTGTATGAAACAAGAGCAGCAATGGAGGCTGATACATTTTTGTCACAACCATTACCTACAAGGCTGAAGAGCAAGAGAAAAGATGAACTGATGGCTACTTCTAAGGCATTAAAACTGACTGAAGTCAAGCTTTGGTTGAGGAAAATAGAGAGGATTATTGGTGGATGGACACACGTATTTGTGTATATTTACAAACACACACACACACACACACACACACACACACACACACACACACACACACACACACACACACACACACGTATAAGCACACGCACATACAGTCATTAAATGGAGTATCAGCTCGTGGAATCTCAATAGAAATATCAATGTGATTAACTGACAATATTAATAGATCACACTGAGAGTGAGCACCATTGTGACAGGGGTGGAATAATAATGTTAACGCCGAATTGATTAAGAATACGTGGATTCCAGTTGCACTTAAGCAGAAAATAATTAATTGTTTGTTCAGTGACGGGGAATTAAAGTAATTAATGTGAAGTTGTTTGCTTCAACGTGTCACCGATTCATCCTTAAATAACTGGTATCTCAGATTGGGAAGAGCACTTCGGACTGAACGTTCATTTGGAGAATCTCGGAATCACGTTCCTGTAAAAAAAGGAAGGGGAGAAACATAAAATATTGGTATTCGTTAGAAAAGATTGCTTATGAACTTCCTTTACAACGAATGTGGGAGGTGTCACTTATTTCATTAATATTTTTGAAATAGCTGGCAAATTTACATCAAGAATACTTCATCCGTGCGTCGTCAGGAAGAAACCAGCAGCTTAATACTATGAAATCTTTTGAGGAAGTGTGCTACCCACCAATTACAGTCACCGGCGTCCCTGTTAAGTATTTTCTTCCATTAATTAATTGTTGCTATTGAGCTTATCTCCAGCGATCACTGGTCAACCGCATTTGATTCTTTAATTTTTTCCTTTGTGTTGGCTATTCACTGGACCAGCAGGTGTCAACTGGAAATATTTACAATGAATTTCAATTTTCTTTGACATTGGAAAGCACTCAGAGAAATTCTTCCAAATAATCTTCGCAAAACTACGAACAGTGGGCGAAGCTCACAGTGAAACTTATATATCCTCAAAGATTTCATCTTTCGCTTCAAAAATTGTTGCAAAATTATTTATAATTCCCATTGAATAACTTTTGACAATTATTTGCTCTTCCAATTATTTGATCCACTAACACATAATCTCCATCCCTTGAAAATTCAACGAGTTCACTCAAATGATTCTTGACATATCCTTGTTTGGCCTATATAAGAGCATGTTCGTCACCACCAGCCAAATGATTGAAAATATAAGATACATCAGGAAACCAGATCAGAAGATCCATAGGATTTTCACCAGTAATAAATTTGTCGATAGAAATAATGTGGTTTTATACCAATATTCAAAACCATGCTGCAGATATGTAAATCTCAGTCAATAGATCGACATACACTGTTCATCCTACCAATTTGGATAACTACACTGTTCAGTTGAAAGAGTAGCTTGTCGGTGCAAATCTCTTCTGAGAAGCCAGGTTATTGAAACTAAACTTCTCATGTGAGTAGGAAAAGCAGATGAAAGCGTCTGTGACACTCAATTCAACAATGTTTATTTCTTCAGACATTTTTTTTATTATTTGTCACTCTGTTACCCTGGTTTGTTTACCTAGTTAACCTGCTGGCTATCATCATTCTCTGCAGAGGAAAATGCGGACTCTCCAAGTGGTCTCTCGCTATCTGGTAGCGATGGCTGGAGCGGATCTCATGGTGGTGGTTACTGAAGTCACCTTCTACAAAATAGTTCATCTCTACACATACGCCTGGGTGGATAACGATATTTTACTCACATGTTTAATGGACATGCGCAGAGCTTCGTATTACCTTGTACGCTATACTTCATGCCATGTGGCTTGAGATAGTTCCGTGTGACATACATGATGTTATATGGCGAGCTCTCCACTGGCCACCGTGACAGAGGTGCACCAAAGAAAAGGTACAAGGACTGCCTAAAGAAATCTCTTGGTGCCTGCCACATTGACCACCGCCAGTGGGCTGATATCGCCTCAAACCGTGCATCTTGGCGCCTCACAGTTTCGGCGGGCAGCAACCTCCTTTGAAGAAGACCACAGAGCACACCTCACTGACAAAAGGCAAAGGAGGAAAAACCCAACACCCAACCCCAACCAACCAATTTTCCCCTGCAACTGCTGCAACCGTGACTGCCTGTCCCACATCGGACTTGTCAGCCACAAACGAGCCTGCAGCTGACATGGACATTTACCCCCTCCATAAATCTTCGTCCGCGAAGCCAAGCCAAAGAAAAAGAAACATGATGTGTGTTTGTTTGCTGAGCTGAGTTGAAGAGAAAATATTGTACTAAAAAGGTTGCGGGATTGTTTATCGCCACAATATGCTTCGGACTCTGTCTAACAATATCCTCTATCTGGACATTGTATCGTTTTACATTCGTGATACGTGGCTTTGTTTGGGGAGACCGGTGGTCACCTGGTCATCAGAATTTAATTGGTTTTACTGGATAGATCAGCTGTTGAATCCTTTGTTTCCTTTTGTCCTTATTTTGACCCTCAATGTGTTGAAGACGAGGCAGATCGTGGTGGCACGTGGGGTCCGCCAGAGGCTC
The DNA here is from genome assembly GCF_036971445.1 of Narcine bancroftii. Lineage (NCBI taxonomy): Eukaryota > Metazoa > Chordata > Chondrichthyes > Torpediniformes > Narcinidae > Narcine > Narcine bancroftii. The sequence continues at coordinate 38,591,770 of NC_091482.1, forward strand.
ATGGGTCAAAGAAATTTCGAAAAACAGCGAGAACTTGAGATGGAGAGCCGGAATCAATCCATCATTCTGCTCTTCAGGCTGTCGGCGAGTTTCCTTCTCTGCTGCGCGACCACCACCGTGGTCTTCATCCTCACACATGTTCTCTCCATGAACTTGAAATCGTCCATCCGCCTTTATTGGGCAAGAGAAAGGAGGGTCGTGATTCAATTTTTCAGCTGCTGCACGAACACGTTTATTTACTGAGTGACCCAAACTAAATTCACAGAGCAACTGAAGATTATTATGCTTTCTTCCACTCATTGGCTTTTCCAAATATACAGGACCAGCTCACCGGGCAGGTGAATGTGTCAAAAGATTTTCTATTTTCTCCCTTAACATGAATGCGATTCGAGGTCTAAGATAGGAATTTTTTTTTTCCGACATCATTGTTCATGCTTTACATTCTTCGTATTGTTTGGTGGTTCTTTCACACCAGCAAGGTATCCTTTTCATTATCCATGAAGCACTCAGATTTATCGTTCATTATTGTATTCCTGTAATAGTAAAGGAGAGATTTTACCCAAACATGTAAGATATGGAAATATCAATAATCATAATATAATTAATCCACAATACCGTACGTTAATTTACTGCCATTAGTAATAACAGGTTAATGCTCAATCATTTTCAGATACAGTATTTAAAATATACTGACCCATCGGTACTGCAGCGGCTACTGTTCAGCAGATGTATTGTGTCAGAAAATAGAGTTTTTTTGAGAGATAAATTGGGAAATGTTTGTTAGAACAGGTCACACACAAGCACTTTAAAACACTATTTTGTATGAGCTTTTTCAGAATGCTATATGCAAAAAGCAACAAAGTAGCAACATGCGGTCGATATATGTGGAAGAGACAATTTACTGTTTGGAAGAGCATGTGAATTTTGGAGACAGAGAGCAGAAAAAGACAGGCTCGGCTCTCAATGTGCGAGGGAGTGAGAGAGAGGAGAGAAATAGAATTCGGTCCAAAGAGACAAGCCTGCAAGCTTTGGAAGACAGCCTAGTCAAAGAAGAGGCTGGTTGTCTGGTGTCTCCCTTTAAATAGGAGAAACAGGAGGAATCACTGTGGTGACCTGAAAGAAAGAGATTATCATCTGGAGAATATTGAAAGGAGCAAGTTTCATCAGCCTAACTGGAGTGGCTGATTAAAAAGGAATTAGTGGTGGAAGTCCTGGAACGAGAAAACTCTCTCTCTGAAAACCATCAAGAACCCTCCTGAGTGATAACCACTTGCCTGTTAAGTGCCAAAGCCTGGTGAACTTTATTAATGCTAACTTCTATGCAGAGTACAGAATTGCCTGCAACCTGTGAGATTGGTCGTTTCTGAACTTGAACATATATTACACACACGTGCACAAGCCGTGCATCTTGGCGCCTCACAGTTTGGCGGGCAGCAACCTCCTTTGAAGAAGACCGCAGAGCCCACCTCACTGACAAAAGGCAAAGGAGGAAAAACCCAACACCCAACCCCAACCAACCAATTTTCCCCTGCAACCGCTGCAACCGTGTCTGCCTGTCCCGCATCGGACTTGTCAGCCACAAACGAGCCTGCAGCTGACGTGGACATTTACCCCCTCCATAAATCTTCGTCCGCGAAGCGAAGCCAAAGAAAGGAAGAAGAGATAAGTTAAAGTTTGATTCAATTTTCATTGTTCAAAGATAATTAAAAAGCACTTTTATTTAAGTAACATTTTGTCGTGGCGCATATCTATTGTTGCTCAGTTTTTGGATCCTCTGGACTCATAACATTTTATGGAAGCTCGTCCGTTCTGTATTTGAAAATAGGAGTTTTGTGATTTATTAGTTAGTTGGGAATTTTCAAACTAATTTATAGCTTGTGTGTGGAAAAACAGCAGCATTGGAGGATGATACCTTTTCTCCCAACCATCGCCTGCAGAGCCAGACAGCAGGAGTAAAGAGCCATTAAAACTGACTGAAGATAAGCATTGGATGAGGAGGATTATAGTGAAATATATAAGTGATGGAAAATTTGAGGAGAAAGACTAAGATAATGTTCCAGAGGTCAGATCATTTGATTTGCAATTTGAATGGGAGAAATTGAAAGAAGAAAGAGTGAAACGGAGGGTATTAGAGGCTGAGAAGCAGAAGATATATGAGAGAGAGAGGAAGCTGAAAAACGGAAGAATATGAGGTAGAGAAAGCTGAAAGACGAAGGAAATATAAGTTGAATGTAGTTGAAAGACAGAAGGAGGAAATTGAAAGGGATAGACATTTTCAATTAGAGAAGTGAGATGCAGGGAACTAAGAGGGTTGAGAATTTTACTCCAGTGGAGAGGCTTTTGGCTAGTAGAGAGATAAACCTAGTTCCTCCTTTTGGTAAGGGAGATATGGATA